>NW_025961556.1:0-81319 GCF_023159225.1 Perognathus longimembris pacificus | reverse complement strand
ACGCACAGGGACTAGAGTCTTTCAGGTCATTTGTGTTTTGGTGGGGTTTAGTTTTTGAGCCAGCACTGAAAATTGAACTCAGAGACTGGGCTATGTCCCTTAGCTTTGTCACTCCATGCTGCCTGCTACCCTTGAGAAATAGCACCATTTCTGGTACTTTGGTGGTTCATGGAGGATGGATGTCATGGACTTCCCTGCCCAGGGCGGGTTTCAAAGCACAATCCTCCAATCTCATGAGGATCTGGGATTACAGGCCTGAGCCACAGGCTCCAGTTTCTAATGAGCTTTGGTCATCAAAAAAGGGATAGTATAATTTTAAGGTTCACAGACATTAGTGCTACCTTTGGATCCTATTATATAAAGCCCCAAAGACCTGTCTTTTAAATAACTAATCAAATAAAAAATAAACAATTGCCTTCTAATTAAATAATCATAAGATAGGAAAATGGAGACAAAATAATCATTACTAATATAAACATAAAAATGAAAAAAAGCTTACCAAAGAGTTGATTCCTACATAGTTTAAGACTATAGGGAAAGTAAGCTGGAAGCCAGTGGCTGTAGCCAGTAATCCTAGCTATTCAGGAGGCTGAGATCTGAGGATCGAGGTTCTAAGCCAGCCTGGGCAGGAAAAATCTGTGAGACTCTTCTCTTCAATTAACCACCAATAAGCTGGAAGTGGAGCTATTGCTCAAGTGACAGAGTGCTAGCCTTAAGCAAAAAAAGCTCAGGAACTGTGTCCAAGCCTGAGTTCAAACCCCGGGAACAGCAAAAATATAAGTAGATAGATAGATAGATAGATAGATAGATAGATAGATAGATAGATAGATAGATACAGTTTGTGTTGCAATGGAAAACCATGCACTCTACATCACTCTCTTCCTAATTCATTCCACTACTATGTAACAGGATAAATAGCAGAAAATAGCAAAGGAAAATAAATATTTGTTAATTGGCGATGTCTTTCTTGCTATAGTCATATAGTTTCTTTCGAAGTGCAATTGACTTCTCTTTCTCACTTGGAAAAGTCCACTTTGACTCTATTTACATATTCCATTTCAATTACTTCTGAACTAAACAAACAAAAAAACCAATGTTTCAGTCTTAAAATTCTTCTTTGAACCATTATGGAATCGTAATAGATACTTCTTCGGTAATTAAAGTAACACATATCACTTGGCCTCTGTATACTTCCATGCCATCATAACTGGTCATGATTTCACTTAAGAAAATGATCCCTTAATAGAAACAACATGTCACTTTATGGGACGTGGGAGGAGTTTTGCTATGGGTCATGAACATCCCTCTGCTCCACAATAGATTGAATACTAAGTGCAGGCCCTGGAAAGGCAGGGCCCTGCCACCTGAGTCCCATATGCGTAAGTTCCAAGCTGAGGGAAAGTCAGGTCAAACAACACCAATGCAATGGAAGGAAACCAGAGTTTAGATTCCTGCTACAGAATTGCAAAGCAGAGTACAGGAGAGGGGCCTGACTAGAATGAGGGTTGTTTGGGACAGTGCACCTTCTAGTTTGTTCTTCTATATATGGATGGCCACAACATGAAGCCCACTGGGGTAATGTGTGCTCCATGAAAGCCTGGTGGAGTCGCATTTCTACATCTACTCTTAAGTTTCCTGTATTTATTCTTAAGTTTCAACCATTCTTAATCTTCTCATCATATCCCATAAATGTGAAAGCAGTGTGAAGCTTTAAAATGCTAGTTGCACATGATTACAATTAAACAATGTGGAGACTCCTAAGAAATGGGAAATGATGAGGAAGGGATACATGAAGCGTGTAGGAATTCTTTGTGACTGATTATAAAATTCTCTTTTCTGGGATTTCTGCTTCAAGACTGATGGTAGAAGCAAAGGTTTTCCTGCTTTAAAAAAAAGGTGTAAAAGAATAAAATGTCCTAGACTTCTTAATCCAAAGATACCTTGTGTTATATAAATTAGACATTATCATATTCATAAAATGGTAACATAAATTTTATTACCACACCAGCACTTCATTTATTCCTAGCCTGATTTCCAGACTAATCTCAATATTCAAGAAAATATTTCAAAATTAGCTGAAATTTAGGGCATTGAATAACGTTGCACAGAAGAAAAGCATATACAAGAACATAAAAAGCTATGGTTTCTTCACTGATGTAATTTCACAATGTTAGAGTTTTTCTTTTATTAAAAACTACCAGTTGCAAAGACATGACTGGAAAGTTCAGGCACACGGGTCCGCCTTCCTGCCTCAGGTCCTGGGCAACTACCAGACAGTCTGCAGGGTTAGGAGATAAAGTCACAGATACAGTGTGTTTGGCTAAATATTTTTAATAGATTATAATACCTCTGTTTGGCTCAAATAAATTATCCAGCCTTATTTGGTCCACTTCCCATTTCATGGTTGGCTGATCATTGACTTCTCTCAGAAAGCAAAGCAATGAAGAAAAGGGGAAAAAAGAAGAAAGATGAAAAAAGGAGGAGGAAGGAAGGAAGGGGGCCTGAGGAGGAGGACAAAGGACAGAGGAGAAAAAGTCAACAAGTCAGGTACTGGTGGCCTATGCCTACAATGCTAGCTACTCAGAAATGAGATCTGAGGATCACAGTTCAAAGCAAGTCTGGGCAGGAAAAGTCCACAAGACACTTAGCTCCAACCAACAGATAGTTCAGAGTAGAGCTGAGTGCCAGCCTTGAGCAAAAGCTCAGTGCCCAGGCCCTGAGTTCAAGCCCCAGGTCTGTCAAAACAAAAAGTCATTTTTATGTTGCAGACTTCCTTGAAGCCCATAGTTTGAAACGATATATGGAAGGGAAAACAATCACTCACCAAAGCTCAATAGCTTGTAGAGCTGCTGTGTCATTCTATTGCATGTCCTACCAGACACGTATAAAATGTGCTTTGCTTGGCCAAAGAGCTATCCACAACTCCCTGCTCAAACACCTGATGACAGTGGACATTCATTTCAATGGGAACAAGTTAGTCTTTCAATTTTCCTTCTGTTGTACTCGTTACAATGTGGCCAGATTTACACTCTCTCTGTGAAATGCATTGGATTTCTCAGTCAATATTGGCTACAATATTAGTAATTTCTCAAGATCTTGCCTGTCATTTAAATGCAGACACAAAACTCACAGTCTCCTCATGGTGTCCATTTCAGTTTCAACATAGAACCATCATCATTTTACCAAAGACCAACTTTCTTACACCATAGTTTCTATAAATAATGCACAAATAAATACTCTGCATATGCAAATTCAACCAATTACAGATTGTACATCTTTAAGGGAAAAACAGTGCATCTGTACTAAAACACATTCACACTGTTTTCTTGTCATAATGCCCTATAACATGGTATAAAATCTAGCTACACATTATTTCAATTATATTACTTACTGTAAGCAATCTAGAGAAGACAAAGTATATGAAGGATGTTTGTAGTTTATATGCAAGTATTATACTGTTTTATATCAAAAGAACTTCATTAGCCACATGGGTTGTAGAGCCAACCCACTTCAGATACTAAGGGACATTGTAATTTGGGGGAAAGTTATGTTGCAGATACTATTTGGCCAGGTAACATTAACTGCTCAACAAAACTCTAGTGTTAACAATAAGTATATTAAAAAGTTAATGGCAGCAGCAACTTGTTGACAAGACTCTATGTGCGTATGTGTGAAGAATAAAAGCTCAAAGGAGCAAGGTGCCAGTGGCTCATGTCTGTAATCCTCAAGAGAATGATTTCTGAGAATCAAGGTTCAAAGAAAGCATGCACCAGAAAGTCTCTTATCTACAATTAATCACCAAAAAATCAGGAAACAGAGCTGTGGTTCAAGTGGTAGACCACTATCCTTGAGTGCAAAGGCTAAGGGATAGCACTCAGGACCTGAGTACAAGCCCTGGTGCTGGCAACAAAAAGTATAAAAGCACAAAGAAAAATGAAAAAATGCACAGAAACATGTCAAAAACTGGGATGACTTAAAGGCTTAAAAAAATCTCAGACTTTAAGGCAGACGGATGGGGTGAGAGATGTTGATGTTTGTGATGTATGATATCACAGTGGGTTACATTGTGCATCTCCCCAACTTCCTAGTGCGAACAGATTAAGGAATAGGTTCCTCACGTTCAGTGAGGAACACTGAGCTCTTTGGGAAGAAAAGGGAGAAGGAAGAGGAGGAAAAGAGGTGAGAAAAGTGGGAGAAGTGGCGAGAGGAACCGATAACAAAGAAGACTATCTAGACATATATTCTGACTCCCAGTTATACCATAATGTACAAGCCAGAGCTTGATACAATTAACTCAATTAGAGTAAATATGATCATTGTATTTGATAACGTGTGAATATATTTTAAATACAAGAATTAAAGCTTCATGTCCATAACGAAGAACAGAACGCCTATAAATTGAAATTATAATTTTTTTTTACATTTTAGGTGTCAAAGCCTATAAGTATGCCCTTATAACAAAAACTGCATGAATCTAGTGATCAATGTAAGGAACACATTATGAAGGGAAATGAATACATTTCAACTACCATTCATGAAGAGAATAAGGCCTTCAACTGAAGAGGCAGTGACATCTCTGGAGGCAATGACGTCAGAAGTGTCATCGCAATTCCAAATTATCCTGTACTCATAGAAATTCCAAATTTTGAGGGGAAGAAGTTCCACAGTAAGTTGAATGACAGTATTAATTCCACTTATTCTAGCTGTTGGAATACTAGCCCAAAGTTCATGGCTGTGGCTGTATCTACTATACACAAGTGCAACATTGACTCCATTTCAGGAATCTTAGAGCTGATGGGTTGGAGCAACTATTTGCTTTCTCTACTGATTTTGTCCATCACCAAAGAAGACAAGGGATAGCTGGCAATTCAATTGGGAAGAAACTGGTGGAGCAGTGAACTCCTATTTAGCTCAGTTCCTCCTATCTCCACGTAAGAATCACCATTGTTAACACAAATTGGGGAGGGATTGGGGGCATTGTGAAATTCCATGGCACTTTAAACCACCCCACCAAACTTCACCCATCTTGGCTAGCCAGGTTATGTAGCAATGCTTCTAGGTGTAGCCAGTCATATCCTGGGTTTCAGGTTTCAGCCTGCAAATCAGTCATCCATAAACAGTTTTCACATTCTCCACTTCCACCAAACCACCCCAGAGAGTCTCTAACGTGGTAAGGAGGGCACCCAAGCAGTTTTTCATGATAGGTCTTGGATGGCTTCCATTTGGGTCATGTCACAGAGTTGATTTTACACCCTTACAAAGCAATCAGAAGCAGAGCAGACTGTGGCCTTGAAAGAATGCTTGCTCCTACACATCGAATAAGCTACAGTGAATTGAAACTCCATGTAGTATTGGTATCCTTTTACATAATTACCAACGGAATTACTACAGTGAGAAAGGGAAAGGAAGCCGGACATCGTGGCACACTTCTGTTTCCCAGATACTGGGGAACAGAGGTAGGGAGGAGCACAGTCTTGAGACCACCTGATCAAATGAAAAGCAGGGGAGGGAGGGGAGGAGGAGTTAAAGGGGAAGAAGAGTGAAAAGGGCAGAGGAAAAGGGAGAAAGGTGGAAGAGATAGAGGAAGGGGAGGGCTGGCCAGCCCAAAAGACTATCCAAAGATAACTCAAAAGCCAAAAAAAAAAAAAAAAGGAACTGGAGGAGTGGCTTAAATGAAGCAAGGAAAAGGCCTCAAGTTCCAAGACAAGCATCACAGAGCAAGAATTGGAAGAATTAGCTTCTTCATTTGTAAACAAGGCAGACAAAAGAGAAGAAACAAGAACACCCCTTCAAAAGGCAACTTGTCCTTGTCCACTCTCAGCAGAAAAGTCAGTGAGCATGTCATGTCCAGCCTTTTGGATTCAGTAGGCCTGAGAAAGACTTACTGGGGATATTCGTGGGGGCACCCTCATCACTGTGCCCTGTTCTGTGTCACAGGAAGTGGAGAATATCTGCCATTTTCATTTCCATAACATTCACCATCTCAAGTTGCTTATTCAAGTTTCTTAAGGTAAAACTATTTCTGTTCTCTGTATCATTGAAAATGTATACAGCAAGACATGGAGTTTTATATGCTCAAGTCAACTGGATTAGCAAAGGAACACAAAGGCTCTGACACCAGGGGGAAGAGTGCTCGATCTCAAAGCAAGCATGAACATTTACGTCCATCACCATACTGGGGCGTCCTCAATCCATCACCAGGATCTGTACTGCTCCCACTTGGGAATGAGGGGTACTTGCGCTTGTTGGCATTTACTCCCACTTTGTAAATAGTCATTTCATAAGTATAGAGGATACCTTAAGAAGTATCTACTTTCTGTGTATGCTCATACTAGGGCTTGACCTCAGGGCCTGGGCATTGCCCCTTAACTTTTTCGCTCAAGGCTGGCTTTCTATCACTTGAGCCACAGCTCTACTTTGGCTTTTTGGTGGCTATTGAAGGTGAGAGACTCATGGAAGTTCCTGCCTAGGCTGGCTTTGAATCCCAACCTTCAGATTGCAATCTCCTAAGAAGCTAGAATTATAACTGAGCCACCACCAGATGGCTTCTAGTCTCACTTTTTACCTGTAGCTGTTAAACACTCCACACAAGAAGTTCTCAACTTTATTCTCACTATTCATAGAATAGAGTAGACTACCATCATATAGAACAGGCTGTCCATTCTATATTAAAAATCATGTTTAGAAAGTGGCTCAGGGAGTAGAGCTGAAGAGCTCAGGGACAGAGCCCAGGCCCAGAGTTCAAGCCCCATGACCAAGAAAAAAAATATCATGTTTCTTTCATTTGGAACATCAGCAGATCAGCTACCAGTGTACCTGTATCTACCTATCCATCAATTCTTAGAAATTCAAAAGGCAACCAACAAACTTTGTATCCATTCCTACAGATTTTCTCAGGAGCCATATTTTCTTCTATTATGAATTTCTGAAACATAAGTATAGTTTTCTTTCTCTACCACCAAACCATTTAAACAACTTCTAATATTGTAAACATTTCATAGATTTAGGTTATAAGCTCCAAAATGTACTCCTCTTGATTTTGCTTATCCCACATGGAAAGTCCTTTTCAAATTAACATTTGGTGTCATCTTCATGGAACTAGAAACTCCATGAGGATGCAGGGCAAGTCTGCCTCATTTGCCCGCACCCCCAAAAAAAAAATCCCAAAATCTGGTACTGTTTAGAATTTATGCTAGGTAGAGAATTGACTAAGATGCTAAGTCGTTATTGCCCAGCTCTTACTTACAATGATATGACCAGTTTGTAAAAAACCATATGTGGAAATGATTTGCACAAGATTGTGTAACATGTTAATGAAAAAGCCAAGGTGGGGCTGGGGATATAGCCTAGTGGCAAGAGTGCCTGCCTCGGATACACGAGGCCCTAGGTTCGATTCCCCAGCACCACATATACAGAAAATGGCCAGAAGCGGCGCTGTGGCTCAAGTGGCAGAGTGCTAGCCTTGAGCGGGAAGAAGCCAGGGACAGTGCTCAGGCCCTGAGTCCAAGGCCCACGACTGGCCAAAAAAAAAAAAAAAAAAGCCAAGGTGGCTTTCTTCATTTCCTATTCTTCATGGATGACACCACAGAGGTTCTTATACCTGTTTGCATTTCCTTAGCCTCAGGTCCTCAGCTCCTCCCACTAGCCCCCAGATCCACCCATACCTAATGAGCCACTCCTACTCACTACCTATCTACTTCCCCTTTACCCCCAGAGAGAGAAGCTGCCACCTGGATAAGGTGCAGACACCATGTAGCTCCCTCTCCCATGGGAACTATGGCCCCACTAATAAACCTCCTTTTGAACCTTCTTCTCCTGTCTGTGATGATCTCTGCATGGTCCTCTGGGATGGCTGGGACATATCTTTTCAACACCTAATAGGCTGAGGAGGCCAATGGTACTGATGAATGAGTTCTTATCACTTGAATGGTGTATCCATTCCCATCGTTCTTCATTGGCTGGACAGAGAAACCTTTCTGTAAATATGCCTGCTTTATGCATACTTCATGGAAGATCCAAAGAACACAACCTGAAGTAGAATTCTGTAGCCATAGTGATGAGCCAAGTTACTCTCTTAGAGACAGTCAGGTATGACAGGGATCAAGCCACAAATAGCAGCTGTTATTTCCTTGTCTCTGCCATTGCTAACGCAAATCTGCTAAACATAGCTTTGATGAATTATTTGGGGTTCTTAAAAGAAAATTTTCTTTTGGTTTTCTAGAGCGTCTCTTGATCTTACAAAAAAGGTAAATATGCCTTTCTACTGAGGACAAAGATGATATAATAATGACTGTCCAATTTTATGTTATAAATATCACTGTATAAATAAATCTGATTTGAATAGGTCTACGAGTCAGATGGAGAAGACACTCATTTTGGTAAACATCTCATATTGAAGCTGTAAAGACACTCTTTACTAAGTCCATGCCCAATAAATCCAAGTTTTTCTACCCGGTATGCTTCGGTCTAAATGGTCTGTTTCCCCTGTCATTTTGGTGAACACTTTGGAGACAAAACTAGGTATCATGAAAACCCCAAATTCCACTGCTACAACACCAAGAGATACGGACAGGCAAGATTATCTTTATAAATGACCTACAGATGTTTAACTAACCGCCATGTACATTAGCTTTAGGTTCTGAGCAACTTTTGCAACATTTCCCACTTGTTCCTCTGTGGAGCAGATGAAGGAATGTAAGAAAAAGACTCATGAACTGTGGGTGCAGCTTTAGTGGTAAGAGAATTTGCCTAGTCTTTCTGAGAAACTTACAAAAAAAAAACCAACACAAAAAAAACAGAAGTATTATTTAAGCTCTAAACACTAATATGCCAAACAATTTACATAAATCGTACAATGGAGAAGGAATTTCTAGTCTTTTTTTTTCCTGGTGAAAAAATGAAGTGCATTCATTTGATCACAGTCACACCATTATTTAGTATCAGATCTAAGATTGCAGTCTAGACATATCCAGCTCATTCTGGATTCCTTATTAGGCTTCTAGCTCTGGAGTCCCTCTGCCCAGGGGACAAATCCTAAGATTGCTAGCACTTAAAACTCTCCTAGTTATAGAAAGTAAATCACAAAGAGCCTCTCCTACTGTGAGAAGCCATTCAATAAATCGTCCTCAAAGCCTTCCCACAGAGGCTACCTGGGAAAACCCCAGTAAGACCTGAGTTCTAGCAGAAGCCATCAGTGAGTACAAACAACACAAATTTGCTTCTTTGCTACCGACCCTTGGCTCTGAGACTCAGCCTGTCATCAAGAGTGTCAACTTCAATGGATGGGCATGTGTCCACAGGAACTGAGTTGAGGTCACACTTGTCTCACTCTGTCCTGCAAACAGATGTCTGGGTGACAAGTCTTAGTCACACATGGCGAACAGAGGTTCAAGCCAAATCAGGTGGGAAGTGCCATATCTTCTTTCTAAGCCCTTTTGGCCAGCCAGCTCATTCCCTAAGATAATCCTGCATCAGCTGGTTTTCTCCAGAATCTTTTAACACAAAGCCTGCGTTTGGGTGATGTCTTGTTATTGGACAAGCAGAACTGAGTTTATTTCTGTAACTCACCAAAAACCCCATCTGGTTCTGTGTGTTTGAATGTGCCCCTTCAGAGTTCCCTCCCAAGGAGCCAGGTAAAAACTGATGTAATGCAGAGTTCTAGTGGTGGCAAGAAGGAAAGCAGGTGATAGAGCAACCAATAAACAACAACCCAAGAGAATTGCTGTTTATTATTCATTTATCACATTAAGATGGAAAAACAGGGCTGGGAATATGGCCTAGTGGCAAGAAGCTCTCTGTTCGATTCCCCAGCACCACATATATGGAAAACGGCCAGAAGGGGCGCTGTGGCTCAGGTGGCAGAGTTCTAGCATTGAGCGGGAAGAAGCCAGGGACAGTGCTCAGGCCCTGAGTCCAAGGCCCAGGACTGACCCCAAAAAAAGCAAGATGGAAAAACAAAGTCTGTAATAATCATCCCAGGGAATATACAGCAAACTCTTAAGGATAATAGCTTTCTCCCAGATGACAAGAGTTCAATCACTGGCCTACATGAAGCATCATCAAAACAATAGTATCTCCTCTGGAAATAGAACTCAGTGTGGTCACTTTTCAACATTTTACCAAGTTTGTTATGAATCTTCCAAATTAAATTTAAGCTCCCCACATACACACAGCCCGTGTACTGGATTTTTTTGTATATTCAAAAGATGCTCTTTCCTGCCAGGTGTGATTTGTGAAGTCCTATACCTACCCTACCCACTGTCGGGGAAATTAACATCATCTCTATGGGGCAGGGGCAGCTGTGATTTCATTCCTGTCCTGGAAAAGTTCTTCCCTTGAATATCTTACTTCTGAGGTCTTTCTCAACTACTCAGGATGAAACACACAATGTCAAACATCCACGCTTTGTCTTCTCATCAAAAGCCTTCACTGAAAAAATAATATATCTCAAAGATGGTCAAATACAAATACTAAATACAAATACTAAAAGCTTTTATGCTGTATAACCTGAAAATTGAAAAGTCTAAACTGTGCCTGAACTAGTTATCATGAGACAAAAACCAACCGCAAACTATAAGAAATTACAGGCAGTAGTCCTTTTTATCCCCAGTCCCGGGGCTTGGACTCAGGGTCTTGGGTGCTATCCCTGAGCCTCTCTGTGCTCAAGGCTAGCGTTCTACCACTTGAGCCACAGTGCCTTTTCCAGCTTTTTCTTAGTTTGTTGGAGATAAGAGTCTCATAGACTTTGCTGACTAGGCTGGCTTTGAACTGCAATTCTCAGATCTCCACCTACTGAGTAGCCAGGATTACAGGCGTGAGCCAGCAGTGAACAGCAGCCGCAAAGTTTTTCACAGTCACCTGCAGCTTAATCATAACTGGGGCGTGTTCTAAGGGCTGTGCTGTTGCCATCCCACTGCTGAGCAAACATCACACAGCTCACTCACACAAACTAAGCTGGCTATGACATCACTAGGTTACACAATCTTAGGGGTCCACTGTTATATTTGTGACCTGTCTTGGGTTGAAGTGTCATTATGAAGCACATGACTACATTGAAATGAGCTCTTCCATATGAGAGAAAAAGACTCATTTTCCATGCATAAGGATGAAAGAAACTAGAATGTTCATAAATACATTCACCATGTTTATCTAAAGAACTTCTTGAGATTCATGGGAGTTTTGATGCCTTATATAATATTGTATCCACTAAATGCCTTCCCCTGGCCATATTCCAAGAGCTTTTAAATTGTTAGGTCTACAGACAACAACCAAGGCTCAGAAGTCTCTGAATGAAGATTTAATGATTCGGGGGTGGGGGGTGGGGGTGCTCATTCACTACCCTTTCGTCTCTATCCTTCTAATACACACTGTCACTATGGTTTCTTATAACTACACAGAGAAATGGACAACATGGAAGAATATTTCTGGCAAGGTACTGAGAACAAAATAAAGAACTAATTTCCTTTAGTCTTCATTTTTACCTACAGGTCAGATCACTTGCGAATATAATAACCACAAAAAACTCTGCACTAATATAACATTAGACACCAGGGCTTCACAGCTATTCAGACCAGGTTCACCACGAACACTGAAGTTATTTAATAAAATTGAAGATGACTTTTCAATCTGGGATACTAAGAAATTTGTATATCCCCTTGCCAATATTTTTCATGGTGATTAGCTCTTTTTTTTCCCCTCACAGACACTGGTATGCTGCTTAAAATAATATTTGTGGCTTTACTCACCATCTGTCAAAGGGAGACATGTTGATTTTCTTAAAGCAAGTTGGGTCTGCATTCTTTCTCTGTTACTGTTACAGGTAGACCTGACAGGCATATGATCGTTTGTTTGCAAATGCTCTCCCCTAGATGGAACCTAGTTAAGTTTCATTTCTTACATGCTGGACAGTTGCACTCAGAAGGTGTTTCTCTTGTGATTCTCAGTTTAGCCATGTGTTCGTAGGATTCCTGTAGGAAAAGAAGATATATTAAGAGCTAGCAGTAGTATCCCAGTTCTGTGAGTTCTTCAGG
This sequence comes from Perognathus longimembris pacificus, assembly GCF_023159225.1. NCBI lineage: Eukaryota > Metazoa > Chordata > Mammalia > Rodentia > Heteromyidae > Perognathus > Perognathus longimembris. The sequence goes on along the minus strand of NW_025961556.1, from coordinate 69,290 downwards.
GACTCTTCCTCTGAGGCTGTTAATAATGATTGATAGCCTGCACAAACAGCATTTATGTAAGTGCATGGATCTTAGCCAATGCTAACAGTACTCAAGACATAATTTTGTTTTTAATTTAAAAATCAATTTAACATTGACATAGATTGAAAGATTTGGGGAATACCTTTCTTCATTATTCAACTATCCCCACCCTCTCCCTGCACAGCCAAGGCAAAACTCCGGCACTAACAATGCAGCTCATGGCAATGTGTGTCCTATCAATAACAGCCAATGTTGTAGACATACTTTATCACATTCGGGCTGCAACTACTGCATCTCTCCACTGGCAGAAAAACTACCCTCTCCCTACTGGAGTCTAAGTCATCTTTAAAGGAATCCCTTTCAATTCTCCATTCATTAATATCTGAGCACAACCTCTGTTAACTCTCCCCCTCCAAAAAAACAAAGGAAAACTTTTTTTCCCCAATTTTTAAAACCTTTAATATGAAAAGAATTCCGAGTTAAATGAATTTTTAAATCTATGGGCTTATTTCACTTTTAAGAGTGCTTACCATTCTCTATTGATAAGGCCTAACCTTATCAAATGAAAAACAGATGTGAGCATTACAATGAATATTCTCCATACAACTGAGAATGCTGACAGCCCAGACTCCACAAAACTAAACAGCCGGGCAAAGCCCCTACTGCCATTGCAACATGCAATCCTTAAGGAAGACAGAGGGAAGATCCTCCACACAGACTTGGAGAGAAACCAAGGAAGGGACTTGAATAAATAGATACCACAGAGGCTCACACATCCCAAATCAACTGTATAACCAGTAAGGGTGGATCCTGTAGACTGACTGAACCTGTGCAAAATTCTATCCACATGCAACTCCCCCTCGAGCAAGGCCCAGCCTCACACACCTGAGCGAGAAGTCGCTCCACTCAAGTACTATGGTCTTCAGCTGATCCGCCTTCTTAGGCAGCAGGGGAACGGAGGGCGCCCCTTTAGCAGATTCCAGGGTGAGGATCCTTGCCTGAAGGTCGTTGGTTTTCACCCCAAGTTACAGACACGAAATCATGGCCACCACGGAGAGGAGGGTGGCCAGGGTGGTGCACGGGGGCATGGCACAGGTGCAATGCTGCCTGGAAGGGCTGGGTTCTTCAGATCCAGCCTTTCACCCTGCTCCCTTCCCCACAGGCTTCTTCACCAGCATGGTAAGGGGGGGGTCCTCTGGCCACCTTCTACCTCCTGCCAAGACAACTGGCCAGAGGAGTAGCGACAAGTCCTCCAAAGTTCAGTCCTGGCGGCTGCACAAGTACTTGGCAGAGTAGGTGCCAGGCAGGCGCGGTGAGGGACCTGTATGGGGCTCAGCACGGGGACCCGCAGGCAAGGACCATCCTCAGCCTGTGGCTCTCCTCCCAGCTGGGAGCAAAACAAACAAAAATAATGCTCTCCTCTGCACTCCTCTGAGCTACTCTGCTCTCCTCCTCTGCTTTCCACTGCTCTCCTCTGCTCTCCTTTTCGCCTCTCCTCCTCCTCTGTTCTCTGCCTCCTCTGCTCTCTACCTCCTCTGCTCTCCTCCTCCTCTGCTCTCATCTTCCTCCTCAATTTGATGATAAACTTGGCTTCAGGTGTGTTAGGGAGAGAGAAGCGTAAAGGTAGAAGAGGGAAATGGGTTTTAAATGTACCCTAAGTGCATCAAGTATTGAAAATGAGTACTTCGTTTATGGCTCTGCAACAATCTAACATGTCCTCGGACCCTTTTCGTGCCAATAAGATAGAGGAGAGTTGTGTGACAGATCTCTGGTCTTGCAGGCTTTAGGTTGTAACAGAAAGGAGAACTAGATGGTTCTGAATGTTTATTCAAGGTCCATCCACCCACTTCCTCACTTTCAGCCCTCCCATTATGTTCTTAAGCTTCAAGGAAATAAGTGTTTCTGTTCTCTCACCCGATCCACTCCATTCCCCCCATGTACGGTCCAGTGCCAGGTGCTAGCAAGATCAACAGGGAGCAAGGTGTGGGTACTGTTCATTGGGAGCTGCAGGCTTGCTGTGTTGGCTGGTCCCTCTGGAAGGAATGCTGGTGGCTCCCCTACCCTCTCCTCCTCGTGGGAGAGACCCCCATGACCTGTGTTTGCATTTGCCTCTGTGCTTATATAGCCTCTGTATTTACACCTGACCATGCTAGGGCAAATAGGCTTCCCCTAGTTCTTAAGCAATGAGCCAGAGCTGTCCAGTCAACGGTGGTTTGGCAGCATTATGCTGCCTTTAGCCATTTGGGAACCCTATGAAATTGGTCATGGCCCCTTCCAGGATGTGCAGCCTACCAGAGTGCACAGGCGTGAGGCAGAAATAGCAGGGCCTCCTCTTGAGCACAGACCCCTCTCCTCCCGCCTTGTTCCTTTGCTGGGGCTGGCAAGCCTCATAGGCAGGGTGGCCCGACGAGCTAGGATGGCCAGCCAATGACAGGTAAGATCCTTCAGGGGGGACAACCTAAGACAGGCGCTTTCTCGAGTAGGACATCCACCAGCTTATTAAACAGAAAAGGAGGAGATGTGGGGCGCACCGCCTGGCCCGGACTGTGCACGCCCTGGAGTTGTGTGACTGTTGCACCGCCTCCGGGGAGAGGGATCCTGGCTAACCCCGCCTGCCTTCGGGGTCCGGAACTGGAAGGCAGCTCTAGGCAGTAACCTGGGGTGGTCCTGCTGGTAGTGACATAGACTCAGGCCGCCCCTTAGGGAGGTCCCATGGCCTTCCACCCTTGACGGACAGCTCCGACCGCCAATCGTAGCCCCTGACTAGGTATGTTACACCCCTCCTCTTCATGCTGCCATTGCCCATACTTAAGATGGGGTTCACGCCAATAAACAGAGAGCGGTCTTGAACTCTGCCCAAGTCGACTGACCATCTAACTGTGGCATAAAGGTTGGGTTGGGCTGCGTGCGGGCGACTTGCTGCTTATTACCTATTCTGGGTTCACCCTCGGCGGGGAGGGGCGCGCCTCCTTGCCTCTCCTGCTGGTCAGGAGAGCGCCCGGGGTGCAGGGCCCCCTGCATCTGTCCATCCATCTGTCTGTCTATGTGTCTGTCTCCCTGTCCATCTGTCTGTCCATCTCTTGTGCGTCTGTCTGTCTCCCTGTCTGTCTCTATGTTGTCCTGTCTGTCCGTCTGTCTGTGTGTCTGCGCCTCTCTCCGTCTGTGTGTCCGCCCGTCCCTCCTTTTCCGTCTCCCAATCCACATGTCCGTCCCTCTGTCCGCCCCTCCATTCCTCCGACTGGACTGTGTCTCTCTGTCTGGGAGACGCACCCAGCACCACCCAAGGAGGATTCAGCACCCAGCACCACCACCCAAGGAGGACTCAGCACTCAATACCACCACCCAGGAGGCCTCAGCACACAATACCACCACCCAGGAGGACTCAGCACCCAGCACCACCACCCAAGGAGGACTCAGGTCTGTCTGTCTGTCTGTCTGTGCATGGCACCTGCACCCCCGAGGCCCCAAGGCCTGTCCTCACCGGGGTGCCGCCTTGGCTTCCCCATCCCCGAGAAAGGAGAATGAGATGCCCAGGAGCCAGGAAACCCCCAGGAGAAGCGAGAAAGGGGAAGCGGCATCCACTCCCCGTCCGGAGCCCAGAAACGTCAGGGCCCAGCCGCCCCAAGCTCCCCAGGACACCCACCCGGGGGTCCACACCTGACAGCCCAAACCCCCGGAACCAAGACGGGCACCCTGGCTGCCCCACACCCGACCCGATGTGCCAATGGCCTGCAGTGAGTGTGAAAGCCCCAGGGGCCACCAGGGAGGAGAGGGAGGGGGAAGGAGAGAGGGATGAGATCAAGCACCCATCCCCCACCCACCCACCCAACACCCACCCACCCACCCACCCAATTATCAACCCACCCACCCATCCATCCACCCACCCATCCACCCACCCACCCATCCATCCACCCACCCACCCAACCATCCACCCACCCATCTACCCACCCATCATTCATCCACCCACCCATCCACCCATCCACCCACCCATAGATCCACCCACCCATCCACCCCCCCACCGATCAATCCACCCACTCTTCCACCCATCCACCCAATCATCCACCCACCCACCCACCCACCCATCCCCATTGCTCTCTCCACAGTGCTCTCCAGGTCCAGGCCTCCTGCCCTGATCCTCCCCTGGTCTGCAGCCTCCATCTTCCTCCCCCTCCTCCTCCTCCTCCTCCTCCTCCTCCTCGTCCTCATGGCTGAAGCTCATCCGGGTAACTCACCTCCTTTCTGGTTCCTCCATCAGCCCAAGGGAGGATTCGAACACAGTACCCTTGTATGGATGATCCTGACTTCTCACCTTTGTTCCTCGTGACCCCCCCAACCCAACCAGAGACTCCCACACCATCTTCTGGAAGCTTCCCCGCGCCCTCCTGACCCCTGAGACCCCCCCAAACTTGGGCCCTGCGACCCCTGACCCTGTACCTGACCTGGGCCTGACCTTCGACTCCAGGAGCCACAGGCTAAGCTTGCACTGTGTGGCCACCACCACAGAGGCCCGGTGCATCGTTGTGAACCCGAACAAGGGGTCGGTCACACTGCTGGACAGTTGGGGCAATCGAGGCACGATGGAGACACCAGGCCCCCACCCTGGGAGGCCAATGGTGGGGGCTGTGGGGTAAACTGAGGCAGGGGTGGGCTGGCCCACATTCCCTGGTGTTCCGGGGGCTAAGTTGAGGCATGGATGGACGAATGGATCTCCCAGGTGTTCCGGTTTATGTCAAGGCACCGACCCCCCCGCTCTCCAAGGTCCCCGTCGGACAATGTAGCTGCGAATTCTGGGATCTCCTGTGGTACCAGGGAGTCGAGTTCGAGGTTACACTCACTGTGGCCAGGAGGCCCCTGACCAAAGGCCTGGGGTTCACAAACCCGGGTGAGGTCCTGAGGTTCCGGGTGGGGGGGGGATCGAGGGTCAGGGGTCACAGGTCATATGTTGAAGGTTCAGGGGTCATTGGGTTGAAAGTTCAGGAATCATGGGGTTGAACTGGTCAGGGGTCATGGGTTGACGGGTCAGGGGACATGGGGTTGAAGGGTCAGGGGTTTTGGGGTTGAAGGGTCAGAGGTCGTGGGGTTGAAGGGTCAGGGGTAAGTCTCCCCACAGGCCCTCCACCCTCCACCCCCCCCCGCCATGTCGTTTCCCCAGGCCTTGTGTGTTATGTCTTCGAGGCCCAGGCCCTGAACTGCTCATGGGCACTGGGGCCGCAGGCACCGCGGGGGACACAGTATTCCTTCAGGATCCGGACTCCAGGTGGGGCCACCCCTGCCGGTTTCAATGCCCCCTCCGCACCACTGTCGGTTTCTAATGTTCCCCGCTCATCCCGCCATTGTCAGTTTCTAACGCCTCTCTTTAGCATTGTCAGTTTGTAATGCCACCTCTGTTGGCCATTGTCGGTTTCTAATGTCCCCCCCTTCGGCCATTGTGAGTTTCTAATGCCCCACCACTCCCTAGGACCGGCCTGTAACATGAGTGCTGGCCGACATGTGCCAGTCCGGCCTCCAGGTGGGCTGCATCCTCCCCGATCTTGCTGGCCTCTGGGCCCAGACCTACGCCCTGGTCACCGGCTCGAGCCCCGCTGGCCCCGTCCACTTCCTGGACGCCTGGCTTTATGCCCGTGAAATTGGTGAGGGTGGTTTCCAGTACCCCCTGGACCACCCAGGGCGGTTTCAAGTATCCCAGAGACCACCAAGGGCAGTTTAAAGTGTCCCCAAGAACACCGAGGGCGGATTTGTGTCCTCGAGACCACCGAGAGTGGTTTCAAGTATCCCCACGAGCACTTTGGTGCATGGAGGGCAGTTTCAGGTATCCCCAAGACCACCTAGGGCGATTTCAAGGGTTCCCCATGACCCCCAAAAGCAGCTTCAAGTTTTCCCAGGACCATCCAGGGCGGTTTTAAGTGTCCCCGAGACCGCTGAGGGCGGTTTCAAGTGTCCACACGAGCACCTTGGTGGATGGAGGGCGGTTTCCACTGTCCCCATGAGCATCCAGGGCAGTTTTGAGTGTCCCCCAAGACCCACAAGGGCAGTTTCAAGTATCCCTGGCACCACCGAGGGCAGTTTCGAGCCCCCCCACCCCACCCGGTGTCCCTCCATTCATCTGTGGCAGTTTTCAGAACACTTTGACCCCCTGTGAAACGTGAGCATTGCCTGCGGCCCCCGGGGCTGGCAGGTATGGTGGGAGCCACACAGGACCTGGAGGCAGTGGAGCAAGCACGACTTCCGGTACCAGCTGGCCCTGTGCATGGGAGTACTCAGTGCAACACCCGGGAGTACTCGGTCCAGCACTGGCGGGGAGTATTTAGTCCAGCAACGGTCAGGAGGGGGTGGGGTTCCGGATTGGTGTGGGATGGGAGTACTCAGTCCAGCACTGGGGAGGGATGGGAATACTCAGTGCAGCACCCGGGAGTACTCAGTCCAGCACCAGGGAGTACTGGTTGTAGCACCCTGGACTACTCAGTCCAGTATTGGTTGGGAGAGGTGGGTTTCAGGATTAGTGTGAAATGGGAGTACTCAGCCCAGCACTGGGGAGTACTCCACACAGCACGTGGGAGTACTAAGCACATCACCCAGAAGTACACGGTCCAGCACCCTGCCCCGCAGTCAGTGCTGACTGAGGCCTGTGCTCTGTTCTTTTAGCATGGTGGCCAGCTGGTCTCCCAGGACTCCCCGGTGAGTTCTCCTGGAACCGCCCCGTGCCTCAGTTTACCCCAGCCCCATGGCGAGTCTCCCCCCACATTGAGGTCTTGGGAGGCTCAGACAACACCTACGCCCTGCCAGGCCTCGAACCCGGGCCTCACCGGGCCTGTGCATCCGGGCCAGGGAAGCCCGCACCCTGACCTAGGGCTCCTGGAGCAACACGGTGGAGTTTGGGGAGCAGAGGGCGGTTTCAACTGTCCCCAGGGAGGTTTCAGGTGTCCCCAGGAGTAGAGATTCTGGGTGGGGGGTGGTTTCAAGTGTCCCCAGGACCATTTTGGGCCTGTGGGTGGATGGAGGGCGGTTTCAAGTGTTCCCGAGGGAAGAGGTCTGGGGCGATTCATTTCAAGTGTCTCCAGGGTGGGGAGGGGTCTGTGGTGGGTGGTTTCAAGTGTACCCAGGGTGGTTTCAAGTGTCCCAAGGGTGTTTTCTAGTATCCCAATGGGGAGGGGCTCTTGGGGGGGTGGTTTCAAGTGTAACCAGGACCACCTTGGGCCTGTGGGTGGATGGAGGGCGGTTTCAAGTGTCCCCGGGTTGGAGTGGTTCTGTAGGGGGCGGTTTTAAGCGTAGCCAAGGCAACCCTGGGCCTGTGGGTGGATGGGGGGCGGTTTCAAGTGTCCCCAAGGGGAGGGGGTCTGGGTGAGGGTCAGTTTCAAGTGTCCCATGATGGGGGCAGTTCTTTAGGGGGTGGTTTCAAGTGTCTCCAAGGCAACCCTCGGCGTGTGCATCGATGGAGGGCGGTATCCAGTGTCCCCACGAAAACCTTGGGCCTGTGAGTGGATGTGGGGCAGTTTTGAGTGTCCCCACGGCGGTTTCAAGTGTCCCCGGGGGAATGGGGATCTGGGTGGGGGGGTGGTTTCAAGTGTCCCCAAGACCATTCTGGGCCTGTGGGTGGATAGGTGGCGATTTCAAGTGTCCTCAGAGGCCTCACATGGGGGGGAGCCTTTGCAGGTGGAGTCGTGTGGGGAGGGCTGGGGCAAGGAGCTGAGGGTCACGTGTCCCTCCCTCCCCACTTCATGTGACCCCTCCCCCTCCCATCCCTTCCTCCCCGAGTGTGTGCACACCCACACGGTCGGAGGTTTCAAGGGTCCCCGCCGGGCCAGCCATGCTGCACCTGCTGCTTCGGCAGCACTGGGGTCGCTGGGCCTGGGCTGGGGCTGTCAGAGGTGAGCAGGAATCTGAACCCGGGGCCCCCAGGGTGGGGGGGGAACGCAACGCATTGTGGGCCATGCGGGAGGCCGGGATTCGAGCCCACATCCACCCGTCCGTCCGTCTTCCCTGCAGGCTCCTGAGCGCATGCGTTCCCTGTGTCAGTGACAAGTTGACTGGTGAAGATGGACAGACGGACGGACGGAGGGACAGAGGGACATGGGGGGCTGGGGGCTTGGGCGGTGACAGAAAGACAGCAATGGGAATCGAGACACGGACAGACATGAAGACAGACGGACGGACAGACAGGGAGACAGGGAGATGGACGGACAGATGAACAGACAGACAGACAGACTGGGAGACAGATGGACAGACCTGGAGACAGACAAACAGGCATGGACAAGGGACAGGCAGACAGATGGACAAACAGACATGGAGACAGACAGACAGGGAGACGGACAGACAGACACACAGCAGACAGATGGACAGACAGACAGACAAGGACACAGATGAGCAGGACAGACAGACAGGGAGACAGACAGACAGAACTGGAGACAGACAGATGACAAAAAGACACAGATGGACGGATGGACAGATGGACATCATGGAGACAGATAGACAAGAGAGGGAGACGGACAGACAGATGAGCACACAGTGAGACACACAGGGAGACAGACAGTCATGGACAGATGGACCTGGAGACAGACGGACAAACACACTGAGCAGATGGTCAGACAGACAGACGGAGAAACAGGGAGACAGACAGACGGACGGATGGATGGACAGATGGACAGATGAGCAGACGGGCAGACAGACCTGGAGACAGACGGACACATGGACAAATGGATGGACGGACAGACACAGAGGGAGACAGACAGACAGACAAAGAGATGGGCGGATGGACACACGGACAGCTGGACAGCCGTGCACCTCCCCCTGTCCTCCGCTGGGAGGAGGAGGAGGAGGAGGAGGAGGAGGAGGAGGAGGAGGAGGAGGAGGCGGAGCCATGGCCTGTGGTGGAGCTGAGCCTGCAGCCTGGGCCCTGATCATGGCGCCGACTGGGTCACCCCAGCCCCCCCCCCCCCCGCATGCACACACGTACCCAGGGTTAGGGTACTGAGTCCTCCTGCGTGGGTGCTGGGTGCTCAGTCCTCCCCCGGCATCTCCACACAAGATGCTGGGTGCTCAGTCCCCCCTGGCGTCTCCACACAAGGTGCTGGGTGCTCAGTCTTCCTTTGTTAGTGCTGGGTGCTCAGTCCTCCCCCGGTGTCTGCATACGAGGTGCTGGGTGCTCAGTCCTCCCGTGCCTCCACACAAAGTGCTGGGTGCTCAGTCTTCTCATGTGGGTGCTGGGCAGTTAGTCCTGTGTCCCACACGAGGGCCTGGGTGCTCAGTCCTCCTCCCATGAATCCACAGGAGGCGCTGGGCGCTCAGTTCTCCTCCCGTTCCTCCACACGAGGTGCTGGGTGCTCAGTCCTCCTGTGTGTGTGCTAGGCGCTCAGTCCTCCTCCCGTGCCTCCGTGAGGGGTGCTGGGTGCTTGGAATAATTAGTACATGTTTTTGGAATAATTAGTACATGTTTAGGCTAGTCAAAGCCGAAGTCATAATAGCCCAATAGCTATGCCCTTATGGACACTTAAGATGATGCTAAGTGAAATGAGCTCCATGTTATGGAAACAAGTGGTATATCATTATTGTAATTATTTTCAACATGCGATATGAATCCGTACCCTTTTTATTTTCTCTCGTATTCCCTTCCTGTGGTTTTACCCCCACTATCACTGTCTCTCATCTGAGCACCCTGGATACTGTATATACGTGTATTAGAGCTAGGGAAGAGAAAGTAAATATCAAAATCAATAGACAAAGGATAAAAATACAAACAACTCCAAACACAATACTCACAAAACCATTTGGTGTAAACCAACCATACAACTCGTGGGTGGAAGGGGAAGCAGGAGGGAAGAGGTAGGCATGTGGAGGGGAGGAGGAGTTAACATGTTGGACAAGAAATGTACTCACTGCATTATATATGAAATTGTAACCCCTCTGTACTTCACTTTGACAATAAAGGAGAAAAAAGACAATAAATATTTTTGAAAGATTCTGAAACACCTAACATTTTTTAGAGTTATGACATATAATGCTTAAGATTCTCATGTTAAAAACTAACATTTAGAATCAACACTCTCTTTCTCTGGCAATAGGAAAACTACCAACACATACACTGTTTGTGAATAAAGGTAAACATTTCCCTCAAAGAACTGCTAATCACCATACATTTCCTTTCTTCATTCCTGTTATTTACTTCAGCCATTCTCTGGCCATAATCTGAGTGAAACCAGCCAAAAGTTACAGACACTGAGGCAGGTAGGGCTGGGAGGAGGAGGATTAGGAGGAGGAGGAGGAGGAGGAGGAGGAGGAGGAGGAGGAGGAGGAGGAGGAGGAGGCGGAGCCATGGCCCGTGGTGGAGCTGAGCCTGCAGCCTGGGCCCTGATCATGGCGCCGCCCGGGTCACCCCAGCCCCCCCCCCCCGCATGCACACACGTACCCAGGGTTAGGGTACTGAGTCCTCCTGCGTGGGTGCTGGGTGCTCAGTCCTCCCCCGGCATCTCCACACAAGATGCTGGGTGCTCAGTCCCCCCTGGCGTCTCCACACAAGGTGCTGGGTGCTCAGTCTTCCTTTGTTAGTGCTGGGTGCTCAGTCCTCCCCCGGTGTCTGCATACGAGGTGCTGGGTGCTCAGTCCTCCGGTGCCTCCACACAAAGTGCTGGGTGCTCAGTCTTCTCATGTGGGTGCTGGGAAGTTAGTCCTGTGTCCCACACGAGAGCCTGCGTGCTCAGTCCTCCTCCCATGAATCCACAGGAGGCGCTGGGCGCTCAGTACTCCTCCCGTTCCTCCACACGAGGTGCTGGGTGCTCAGTCCTCCTGTGTGTGTCCTAGGCGCTCAGTCCTCCTCCCGTGCCTCCGTGAGGGGTGCTGGGTGCTTGGTCACTCTCTGGGCCGCAGGGCCTGGCTCACTGTCTGTCGCTTCGGCTGCCCACAGGGGAAGGGAGAGACGGACAGACGGGTGGACACAGAGACAGGGAGGGAGACACACAGACAGGAACAGGCACTAACACAGACAGACAGACAGACGGGGTGACACAGACTGAGACAAACAGACAGACAGATGGTTAGACCGGCTGTGGGACAGTCAGGCAGCTAGAGAGACACAGACAGATGGACAGGGAGATAGACAGACAGGGAGACAGACAGACAGACAGACAAGGAGACAGTCGGATGGATGGACAGATGGAAAGACAGACAGGGAGACGGACAAATGGACAGACAGACATAGATGGACGGATGGACAGGGAGACTGACAGACGGACAGATGGACAGACAGATGGACGAAAAGACACAGATGGAAAGACAGAGACACAGACGGACGAACAGGGAGGACAGATGGACAAATAGGGAGACAGGGAGAGAGACAGATGGACAGACAGACGGACAGACAGACAGACGGGCACTCAGACGGACACACAAGCAGTGTGACAGACACAGAGACAGTCGGACGGCAGACAGACGGATGGACAGACAGACGGACAGATGGACGAACAGGGAGACAGATGGACAGACATGCAGCGAGAGACAGATGGACAGACAGATGGGCAGACGGACAAACAGACAAGGAGACAGACAGATGGACGGACAGACAGGGACCAATGAACGTAGACAGATGGACGGACGCACAGAGCGACAGGCGCACAGGGTCCCAGGCCTGGGGACAGACAGACGGACAGACGGATGGGCAGGGAAACCGAGGCAGACAGACAGACGGGTGGACACAGGGACAACTGAGAGAGAGACGGACAGACGGACACACGGACAGGCAAGGGGCCTAGGGGAGGGCGGGGAGGAGGGGGACTGGGGCTCGAATCCCGGCCCGGCACCCAGCCACCCGGCACCCAGCTACTCAGCACCCAGCACCCATTACCCAGCCACCCAGGTGCTCAGCCCTCAGCACCCAGGTACTCAGCACCCCAACCCCCAGTACCCAGCCAGCACTCACCTACTCAGCACCCAGTACTGAGCACCCAGGTACTCAACCCTCAGTGCCCTCAGCACCCAGCGAACCAGTACCCAGCACCCAGCCACCCACTACCCAGCTACCCAGCAACCAGCCACCCACACAGCTACCCAGCTACCAAGTACCCAGCCACCCAGCACCTAACCCCCCAGCACCCAGTACCAACACCCAGCCAATCAGCATCCAGTCCCCAGCTACTCAGCACCCAGCCACCCAGCACCCAGTACCCAGCATCCCAGCCAGCCAGTACCCAGCTACCCAGTATCCAGCACCCAGCCACCCAGCACCCAGCTACTCAGCACCCAGATGCCAGCCTTCAGCATGCAGCTACTCAGCACCTAGCCCCCATTACCCATCATGCAACTACTAAGCACCCAACCAGTACCCAGCACCCAGCGACTCAGTACCTAGCCACCCAGCACCCAGTCCCCAGCACCCAGCTATTCACCCCACCCAGGTACCCAGCACCAAGTACCCAGCAACCCAGCACTCAGCTACTCAGCATCCAGTATCCAGTTATTTGGACCTCAGCATCCAGCTAGTCAGCACCCAGCCACCCAGCTACTCAACCCAGTACCTAGCACCCAGCCGCCAACCACCCAGCACCCAGTACCTAGTACCTAGCCAATCAGCGTCCAGTACCCAGCTACTCAGCACCCAGCCACTCAGCTACCCAGCTACTCAGCACCTAATCCAGCACCTAGTACCCAGCCAACCAGTACCCAGCACCAGGACACAACCACTCAGCACCCATCACCCAGTACCCAGCACCCAGCCAACCAGCCCCCAGCACCCAGCTACTCAGCACCCAGACACCCAGCACCCAGTACCCAGCTACCCAGCACCCAGTACCCAGCTACTCAGCACCCAGCCACCCAGCTACCCAGCTATCCAGCACCTAATCCAGCACCTAGTACCCAGCCACCCAGCACCAGGACACAACCACTCAGCACCCATCACCCAGTACCCAGCACCCAGCCAACCAGCCCCCAGCACCCAGCTACTCAGCACCCAGACACCCAGCACCCAGTACCCAGCTACCCAGCACCCAGTACCCAGCACCCAGAACCCAGCCACCCAGCTAGCCAGCACCCAATACCCAGCTACTGAGCACCCAGTTCCCAGAACCCTGCTACTCAGACCCCAGGCACCTAGTACCTAGCACCCAGCACCCATCTAACCAGTACCCAGCACCCAACTACTCAGACCACACCATCCAGCTACTCAACACCCAGCTACCAAGCACCCAGTCACCCAGCACCCAACCACCCAGCACCCAGTACCTAGCACCCAGACACCCAGTAACCAGCCCCTAGCCACCCAGCACCCAGTACCCAGCAGCCAGCTACCTAGTATTTAGCACTCAGCACCCAGAACCCCCAGCTTGCAAATTGCACACCCGTGTATCATTTTACCCTGTTTTGACTCCACTGCCTCTGTCCCGCCTGTCCGCTCTGCCCCACCCAGCCCCCCATCCATCGCCCGTCCTGCCCTGGCCTGAGCCTTCCAGTGCCCCAAGCAGAAACAACAGGAAACCGCCAGGGTGGGGCGGGGCTGGCCAAGGAAAGCAAAGATTTATCATTTCAACTTCACATCTGAGTAGTTCATTAAGAATGGGTAGCCATTTGACAGGCAGATACCAATGGGGAAGATTCCAGGAAGAAGAGACAGAGACAGGAACACAGGAAGAGAACAACTCTCTAGAAACCAGGAATTCCTGCTGCTGAATGCCATAAGCATTGTGAAAATTAAAAAGAAGCTGGGGTCAATTTGGGCTCCTTCCATAAGGCAGTGGAGAAGAGGTATTTAAGCATAAGACATACATTTTAGAAGTGTCCCAATGTACAGGGTGCTGGTGGCTCATGCCTGTCTGTCATCCTAGCTACTCAGAAGGCTGACCTTTGAGGATCATGGTTGAATGCCAGTGAAGACAAGAATGTCTGTTAAAGAGTCTCATCTCCAATTAACTACAAAAAAAAAAAAAAAAAAACCTGGAAGAGGCACTGTGGCTCAAAGAGACAGAGGACTAGCCTTGAAAGGAAAGGAAGAAGGGCTGGGAATATGGCCTAGTGGTAGAGTGCTTGCCTTGTATACATGAAGCCATGGGTTCAATTCCTCACCACCACATATAGCAAAAAGCAAGAAGTGGAGCAATGGCTCAAGTGGTAGTGTACTAGCCTTGAGCAAAACAAAAAAAAAAGCCTGCGACAGTGCTCAGGACCTGAGTCCAGGACTGGCAATGAAGGAAGGAAGGAAGGAAGGAAGGAAGGAAGGAAGGAAGGAAGGAAGGAAGGAAGGAAGGAAGGAAGGAGAAAAGAAAGAGAGGAAGAAAGAAAGAGAGAAAGGAAGATAGTGAGTGAACTCAGGGTCAGCACCTGCGTTCATGCCCCACAAACAATAACAACAACAAAGAATCCACAAAATGCTAGTTTTCCAATAAAAGATTAAAAATTTGTTAGAAATATGTTGCTAACTTATTAAAAAAAGACCCTAACACTTCAATTTTTAAATTTAGCTCAAATGAGCAAAGCATCAGGCAGAACTTCATATGGTCCTATTTAAAAGGATCACATTGGCACTGAACTACATTGAGCTCCTACATCATCATCAGTATAGAGAAAATGAGTCTAACCTTACATTTCTTGTTTTTCAGAAAATGGAAAATGCTGAACTCTCATATAATTATTACTTCTAAATAGGCATAATTAGTTGGTTGAGAGCAATCATGATAGACCTAGTAGTTTTCAATGTTATCAAAAGTTCTAAAGGCCATCTTTGATCAGGAATCTTATTTTAGAATAATCCTCACAGCTACCATGTGCCAGCAAAAAACTCAGCCTTATAATTAGAAAGACACCATCACCTCCACTTGGAGTAGCCAGCAGCCTCTCAATGTGTTTTCCTTTTTTTTAAAAAAAATATATATAATTACTTATTTATTGTCAAAGTGATATACAGAGGGGTCACAGATCCATACATTAAGCCATGTTTTCTTATACGCAAATTATGATTTCAATACATACCCGATCTAATATTCAGGATGTTTTAGGAATGAAATGAGATAATTAATGTAAGATCAATTACCAACAATTTTTAGAAAGCCGAGCTGTATGAAAGCTCACACCTCATTGTTGGATCCTCAGAATTCATAGCATCTAGGACCATGCAACTCATTGTGTTTTACATCACACTTCTTCATATACATATGGGACCATCATATTATATTTCATTGTCCTTTCAAGGGTTCTACTCATTTATTTTTTTAAAGAAAATCTCAATACCAAAATGTGCACTCTAGTTCTCTAATTCTCTAAGAATAATGTAGTTTGCTGCATACAAACTACTGTCATTATGTATTTCTAAGCCATGTACATTGAACATAACAAAATGTGTTAAAATTAAAACACATGATTTAGCCAGGCACCTGGGGCTCATACCGGTAAACCTGGATACTCAGCAAGCTGAGATGCAGAGGGTCAGGGTTCAAAGCCAGCCCATTCAGTAAAGTCCAAAAGACTCCATCTCCAATTAACCAGTGAAATGCTGGGCTACATGTGTAAGTGGCAGAATACCAGCTGAGTGGGCATACATGCCAGGATGAAGCCTTGAATTCAAACCTTGTTAGTACAGGTGGTGGGAGAGGAGAGGAGAGAAAAGGGGAGGACAGGGGAGAGGAGTGGAGGGGAGGAGAGGGGAAGGGAGGGGAGGACAGGAGAGGAGAGGAGAGGAGAGAGAGCACAATACATGGTTTAATAAGATTCTAATAGTTCAATACCTATTTTTGTAGCTTTAGACTGGTTTACAGAAGGAAAAGATATTTCACAAGTGAATGAACGATTATGGAAAGCAAATTGCTGTCTTCCACATAATAAACACATAAACAATCTTCCAAGTAATGTTTTACATCTACATAACTGATTAACTAGAAAATATGCCAAAATACTTGAATTAGGAAAAGCAGTTCATCACTTAAAATATTGTAATTTATCTTTACAATCAGTTTGTAAAAACAACAACAACAAAAACAAAAAAGTAGCTGCTAAGTGCCAGTGGCTCTCACCTGTAATCCTAACTTCTCAGAAGCTTATGAGCTGAGACTCACAGCTCAAATCCATCCAGGCAGGAAAGTCTATGAGACTCATCTCCAAATAACTACCAAAAAAAGCTGGAAGTGGACCTGTGGTTCAAATGATAGTCTGCTAGCCTTCAGCACAAGAACAGCACCCAAGCCCTGAGTTCAAGCCTCAGGACTGGCATAATGAACAATCATAAATAGACCCAACATATTCGACTAGCAATGTGGCTTAGCGGCAGAGTGCTCACCTAGCATGCATGAAGCCCTGGGTTCCATTCCTCCCCACCACATAAACAGAAAAGGGTGGAAGTAGTGCTGTGTGTGTGTGTGTGTGTGTGAATAAAAGCAGCTCAGGGACAGTGCTCAAGCCCTGAGTTCAAGCCTCAGAACTGGCAAAATAAAAACAACATTAAATTAAGTATATAACCCTCCTGGTAATACTAATGAGAAATCATTAGTCCAAGGCCCAGGACTGGCCAAAAAAAAAAAAAAAGAACCTAAATGCTTACATACAGTACTTAGAAATTTTCTAAGCACTATCTGCTGTGTATCTGTTTTCTAATACTGTACAGTAATATGGTAATACTATCATGACATTATAGCTGATTAATATACTCTATGAAGTTTTTAGTAAGTGCCACCACAGTAACAGCAGCTAACTGAGTATTACCACAAGAAATTGAGACCATGAGTGACAGGTGGTGGAACTTCTCTTTGTGTTTAAAAAACAAAATGAGTTTTCACACAAAAGGAGAAGGGACGCACTCACGGGAGGGGCCCAGAGAAGGTGATATCTACCAACTTTTTCGAAGTGACTATGTAAGGAATTAAAAACATAGTCCTCTACTTTGAGAATTGTACTCAAGTCAAAAGTCCCTTCTGGTGGCCACCCATCTTGAAAGTGAGCCACTCAGAAGAGCAGAGAGTCACCCACTTTCGTTTCTTGATCTCTACACTATTATTGTGAGTAACTTCCTTCCAGTGGGCTAAAGTCAAGTCCACGGGAGTGGAAGGGACGTTGCCCATGCCTATCAGTCTCCTCAGTTGTGCAGTCCACAAAATAACAAGAGGTAAAACAATTCCAATAAAACAGAAGAAACAATACACACAGGCCTGATATTTAAAAGACTTACAAAATGGAGATCTCCTAAGCTGATCCGCTGGCTCCTGTGAAGAAGCAAAAGTAGCAGACCCAAGATCAAGGTGGGCAGGTTGAGCCTCCGTTAGGAGGCCTTCCTGGTCAGTTCCTGCCAAAAAGCGAACTGACTTGCACCATACAAGAAAGGCGAGGTTGGATGATCACGATGGGCACCCCACCACCTTGGGACCAAGAGAAGGAAGAAGAGGCAAGGGATTCTGGCACACAGGCCTGCCCCGCTCTCTGCTTGCAGCTCCATGCTTCTTGGTGTAGACCTGAGCGGTAATGAATGCCTTCCCAGGTTGGGGCACTACTGGGGGCCTAATCCTGTGGTCCTGTTGCATTCCCATTTCTCCCTTGATTTCTTTCCCCCAAAGTTTGTTGCTACCCAGGTCACCCAAGCTGCATGGTTGAGGGAACGGGATACTGGTGAGGACAGCAGCGGGAGGCACAAGTGCCAATGGACTGGCCAGTAAGCAGCGCTGGGCTCCTTAGCCACGCCCACCACAAGAATATCACCCTTGACTTGAGCAAGTAGGACAGTCCCCGGAAACCCTTTAGCACCTTCCAAGCCACTGTGTACTGGGTGCGCTCGAATGTGCATATGTGTGCCCGTGCTTGCTTACATGCGTGTGTGTTTGTTCCTGATGCTGTACATGGGTGTGCTTACTAAGCCAAAGTCTGTGTATGTGTAAATAGGTATGTGGATGTAGATCCAGGAGGACCCGGCACAGTGTGTTATGAGTGAGCATGTGGAGGTGGCGGGAAGGGAGAAAGAGAAAGAGAGAGAGAGAGTCATCTCGCCTATGAGGAATTCTTTGTTCATGTGCGGTTGTATGAGTGTGTCATGTATGAGGTTGGACATAGGGAGTTCCAATTGTGTGCATGTTTACTTGCTTATTTGAAGTTCCCAGACACCAATCATTTGGCAAAGTCTCCCCTTTTGTGCTGTCCTCTGCACAAAGGTCTCCGGACTTGAGGCCCGGGATACCTAGCTGCCTTTGCTCTTGGAGATCTGCATGACAATGACAATGACGCCTATGAATACTGTTGCTGGGTGCTAGTGTGCCTTGGTCGAGGCAGGGAAGGGTCAGATATCCCTTTCCCTGGTGTCTTTAGCAGAGCTTCCTGAAGGAGCCTAAAACATATGGCTGTGAGCCACGGGCACCAGGATTGCCAGCTCCTGCCTCTAGCCAGTATAATCCTTGGCTGCTCAATAGCAGGAAGTAGCAGGCAGGGATCTGGGCCAGAGAGGCCAAGGCAAGCGGGAAGACAAGAGTTAAGCAGACACTAGCGCAGAAAGCAGATGCCCAGATTCGCTGACCTGCTAACCTTGTATCTCCCTTATGCTCTGAGCAAGAGAGATGAGGTTGATTGTGAGAGTGGTGGCGGATCCATACACCAGCCACTTCCAGGACTGGCAAGGGCAGAGGGGTGGGGAGCTGTGTCACACGGGTTCAACCAGGATGTGGGAAGATGGAGCAGGAGGGGAGGTGGAAAGTGTATTTGCCTAGGACCCTGGGCCAAGCCGTTCCCAGCAGAATGGTCAGGGGAGGGATGTGCGGATCTACACATCCTGTGCATCCCCGAAGGCCTGAGAACTAGTGAGAACTTACAGCAAACCCCCAAGGGGCCCTGTGCCCTTTTTGCTATGGCAACTCCAGTTGGAACACTGGCTCAAGTCAGCAGGAGGCGCCTAGTACCTGGCCATGTCACAGAGCTCCAAACCATATGGGCACTGCCCAGAGGCTTCCCAGCACCCCAGGTGCAAATGCACTGTTAGTGAGGCACCAGGAGGCCCTGCTGGCCTGTGAGCACCAACTGCCTACCTCTAAGCAGCCTCACTACCCCTCCCTTAAGGCTGTTCCTGTTGGAATGCAAATGAAAGCACACATCAACAAAGTGGGCAAGGAATGGAGAAACAAAACATCCGGCCACCCCCTGGAGGCTTTTCTGCATAGTGGGTCACATATGTGCAGTCCTTCCTGCTCAGAAAAACACAGGGCTGCTGCCTAGCAAGCCAGGCAAGGTCTTCAGGTGGTCTTGGCCAAGGGGGCAGAGGCCGTTTCCAGACCAATCGGATGTCAGTCATAAAACCAGAAGGCAGGAAAGGAGTGCCGCTTCCCTCCTACCTTTGTCACAAACCTCCTGTGCACAGAAAAGGAGCAGAGGGGCTTGGGCACAGAGCAGGCAGACAACAGATTAGATAAATGTGGATTGGTGTTCACCAGAGGACTGAGAGATCCCAGGTGTGCAGAGGGTGAGAGCAGAGGGAGATTTGGAGAAGATTAGAAGGGCTAGGCCAGGGTGAGGCAGTTGTAATTTCCCCAGAAGAAGTGAAGAGGTGCATGGGGAGGTGTGCAGCCTGTGAACCTCAAGAGGAGGAGGGGGAAATTGGGAAGCAGAGGCAGAGGCAAAGAGGCAGTGACGCAGAGGCATGTGTGAGTTGAAAGCAGTCCAGAGCAGCAAGGCAGGGACAGGAGGGCTAGGAGAGAATACTTGGAGAGAGTTATCAGCAAAGGAGGTATGTGTGCAGGGGACAAGCCTCAGGAACTCAGCTGCAGATGGCAGGTGGTGGCTAGGAAGGCCAGGTTGGGCGCCCCACCACCCTGGGACCAAGTAGAAGGGAGAAGAGGCAAGGGATTCTGGGGCACAGGCCTGCCCCATTCTCTGCGCGCAGCGCTGTGCTTTAGGGTGTAGACCTGAGGCGTAACGAATGCCATCCTTGGTTGGGGCACTACTGGGGCGTAATCATGTTGTCCTGTTACATTGACATTTCTGCCTTGATTGCTTTCCCGAAGAGTTTGTTGCTACCCAGGTCTCCGAAGCTGCATGGTTCAGGGAATGGGAGACTGGTGAGGACAGCAGGGGGAGGCCCAAGTGCCAATGGACTGTCCAGTAAGCAGCGCTGGGCTCCTTAGCCACGCCCACCACAAGAACAACACCCTGGACTTGAGCAAGTAGGCCACAGTCCTCGAAAACCCCTTAGCACCTTCCAAGCCACTGTGTACTGGGTGCGCTCACGTGTGCGTGTGTGTGCCCCTGCTTGCCTACATGCGTGTGTTCCTGATGCTGTACAGGAGTGTGCTTCCTAAGCCTAAGTCTGCATATGTGCAAATAGGTATGTGGATGTAGATCCAGGAGGACCCGGCACAGTGTGTTATAGTGAGCATGTGGGGGTGGCGGGGAGGAAGAGAGAGAGAGAGAGAAAGTCGGCTCGCCTGTGAGGAAGTTTTTGTTCATGTGCGGTTGCAGGAGTGTGTCAGGTATGAGGTTGGACAGAGGGAGTTCAAAGTGTTTACACGTTACTTGTTTTTTGAAGTTCCCGGAAACCAATTATATGGCGAAGGCTCCCCTCTTGTGCTGTCCGCTACACAAAGGTCTCCGTACTTGATGCCAAGCTGCCTCTGCTCTTGGAGATCTGCATGACAGTGATGATGCTGCCTATGAATATCATTGCTGGGTGCTAGTGTGCCTTGGTCACGGCAGGGAAGGGTCAGATATCCCTTTCCCTGGTGTCTTAGCAGAGCTTCCTGAAGGAGCCTAAAACATATGGCTGTGAGCCACGGGCACCAGGATTGCCAGCTCCTGCCAATAGCCAGTATAATCCTTGGCTGCCAATAGCAGGAAGTAGCAGGCAGTGATCTGGGCGAGAGACGCCAAGGCAAGAGGGCAGACAAGAGGTAAGTGGAAACCTGCCCAGGGAGGAAATGCCCGGATCCGCTGACCTGTTTTTCTTGTATCTCCCTTGTGCTGGCAGGAAGACAGATGACATGGAGGGCGAGAGAGGTGGCAGATCCAGACACTGGCCGCTTCCAAGTCTGGCAAGGGCTGAGGCGGTGGGCAATCTGTCCCACACGGGTTCAGCCAGGATGTGGGAGGATGGAGCAGGAGGGGAGGTGGAAATTGTATTTACCTAGAAACATGGCCCAAGCCAGCCCCAGCAGAATGGCCATGGGAGGGATTTGCGGCTCCAGAGGTCCTGTGAACATCAACTATGACACTGTAACACAAGGGCTGGAGGAAGACTGACAGGATGACTTGCATTGTGCAGGTGTTTCTACCAGAAGAAAGAAGGCATTGTAGCAGGCAGGGTCAAGGCTAAGGCTACAGAATGAAAGTCATGTTTTCTGGCCCATGGGGAACTGAAGTATGCAAACGCTGGGCTGACAGCTACCATTTTATAAGAGATGATCTGCTAATTGCATTTTATTAAATACTAAAAAAGTTGGATGAGTAAAAGCATAAATAATACTCGAAATGAGTACTAACTATGATAAGGGCATCCAAAGTCACAGGAAAACTTTCTTTAAGCACAAAAATGGATTCCACGACAGCATTTATTTCAAAATTTCTGTCTTCTCAGAATTAATGTTTTAAACAATGATTCGTATAACTATCAATATTCCAATGGTCTTCAAGTTAATGCATACAAACATCAAATTTTGTAAGGTTTACAAAGATATGAAATCCAAATTATAAGGTGATATAACTGTGGTAGATATGGAGAACTGCAATTTCTAGCAATAAGCAAATAAAGTAAAGGTAAACTCTGGAGACTAAGTTGTTTTTATTTACATAAGGAGTTTTTGACTAGTAAATACCCAATCAATGTAAGAAGAAAAGGTATTCTCATCAGTGATAGTTGAATACTATCCTATCTCAAAACATTCTGGCTTTCTCTGAAATGGTTTTGAGAGGAGTCACTGTTTGGATTTTCCTTCTAAGTGTATAATGATTTAGCTCTAATGATACAAATGACTTAAATTAACATAATTCTGAGTGCATACTTGACTAACAAATCTTAAGATTTTAGATATATTTTAGGATTAAAGTGATTCCCAATTCAATGTTTCTATCGGACTGAAACTACCGTGCTATCTCCTCATTTCTTCTGAGTAGACACTATTAAACTTCTCCATGAGTTTACATATTTTTTACAAACTTATTAAATCATCAGGGACTCTGTCTTATGGTGTAGGAAGGACAGAAACACAAAACCAAAATGAAGCCAAACCTTCAAGAAGTTGACACAAAAAGTACACAAAAGTCAGCCCTGGAAATAAGGGCAGAATAAGGGAAATAAGGGCTATCATTAGAAAGTAACCTAAAGGTTCAGGGGAAGAAGAAATTAATTTTGGACAGGAAGACCAGTATCTGAACTGGCCTCCAAGGGGCCTGAAGTTAGAAGGCTGTTTGCGTGTTCCATACTAGCGGGAACAAATCACAGAGGGGAAAAAAAGAAAAGAACAGAGGGAAATCTGGGAATATGGAAAGGAGCTCCATTGTGAAAGGCTTTTAGTATCAGACCAGGAAGGACTAAAGGAAAAGCAGTCAATTCAGGTTTTTAAGAAGAAAAAAAATGCAATCAAAACCAGCTCAAAAGTAAGAGTTCTCCTCACTGTTCCTCAATAATCAGCTCTTGTCTGTTGAAAACAAAAAGTAGTGTGCCTATGGTCCATACCTGTAATGAACCTACTCAGAATGCTGAGATATGCAGATCACAATTTGAAGCCAGCCTGGGCAGAAAAGCCCATGAGACTCACGTCTAATTAATCATCAGAAAGCAAAAGGGGAGCTGGGGCTCCAATGGCACAGCGCTGGACTTGAACAAAAATGCTCAGCTATAGTGCCCAGGCCCTAGTTCAAACCTCAAGAGCACACACACACACACACTCTCACACACACACACACACACACACACACACACACACACACCAGCTCAGAGATTACTAGACATAATAGCCTAAAAGTTGTCATTTGAGCCTAAATAAAGCTATATACAATGCTGATTGGGAATAACTACAAGGCCTTTAGAAGTAACAAATGCCATTTGTAAGGAAATGGAAGGACTTGGAAAAAATTATACTAAATGAAGTGAGACAGACCCAAAGAAACATGAACACTATGGTCTCCCTTATTGGGAATAATTAGTACAGGTTTAGGCAAGTTATAGCAGAGCATCACAAGGCCCAATTGCTATACCCTTATGAACACATAAGATGATGCTAAGTGAAATGAACTCCATGTTATGGAGACAATTGTTATAACACAGTTGTAACTACTTTCAATGACCCATGTGTATCTGTAGCTTCTACTATTGATGATGTTCTTGTATCACCTTCCTGTGGTTGTACCTACACTATCTCTGTAATTTATCTGAGTATATTGGAAACCGTGTATACTGGTATTGGAACTAGGAAATTGAAAGGGAATACCAAAATTGAGAGACACAGGGTAAAAAAAGACAAACAAATACAAAAGCAATACGTGCAAAAATGTTTGGTGTAAGTGAACTGAACAACTCAGGGGGGGAAAGGGTAAGGGGGAGAGTGGAGTGGGGTTTGAGGAACAAGGTAACAAACAGTACAACAAATGTATCCAATGCCTAATGTATGAAACTGTAACCTCTGTACATCAGTTTAATAATAAAAATTTGAAAAAACGAAAGGAATTACGTCACAAGGATAGTAAAAAAATATAAGTAACAAATGTAAGACTTATAGAAAAGCATGAACTGGATGACAGCAAGACAGAAAATAAAACAGTAGACGGCTATCAGGAGGAATAGAATGAGCCAATAGATTCAGTCTTGGAGGTACGATGTAGAAGGTGACACTAACACATTTTATTTGGGATGACCACCCTGTAACTACAACTCAAAACCCCAGAGGTGAAAGTCAACACAGAAGTTTCTTCCAAACAGAGGACAACGTCAATATCAAGACATTAAAAAAAGAGAGAGAAAGAGAGAGAGAGAGATCCAGTAAAATTCATGGGGGCTGTTCTTGCCAGCCCAAGGAAGAAAGGATTCTGAGGGGAAGAGACCAGCGAAAAAGAAGACAATCAAGAAAAATGTCATAAAAGAGAATGTAAGTTTGAGCAAGGAAGAACACTCAGAGAGACAAATGCTAGAGAGTGAGGAAACACCTGAGAAAGCACTTATGGTTTTCCTGTCAAAATCATCTTCCCCTTTCACACATCCTACAGAATTGTTAAAACGATGACTGGTCTAGTCCTTGGCTAGGGTAGTTTGAAGTTTTTTAACCTATACCAACCTTGGTCTATTGATGACATGGGTCATGAATATCTGGGTCCTACGTGAAGGTTAAAATCTCATTGCTACCCAGGCTGTAAGCATGTAATCTATAATGGCACTGGACTCGGCTCTCCACTCCACTTCCCTCCATGGATACAGCACTTCAGAACTATTTGACACAAATTACCTATCTTCAGAACTGGCTTGAAACTAAGCTTCCATCCATCTCTACCCGTTTAATACAATCAAGCCAAACCACTGCACGAATTGCCTCCCAGCAGCCCCTCCTCTCCTTTCATTCCCTGCACGGGATCATCTGTTGGTCAGACATCAATCCTACTCTCTGGTGAACAGCTGACTCTGTTAGGGGTCGGTAGAAGGACCACCCAGCAGCTGCACCATGTTTTAGAGACAAAGCATGGTGGCCAATGTTTATGAGAATTGGAATACGGGGAAGCAAAGCAGTTAAAGCCCTTGGTAAGTGAAGAAACATTGTGCAAGTTAGCTCTTGGGAAAATGTTCTCCAGTGACTTCTCTGACATCATTCACAAGGCAGACAAGCAGGCAGTAACAGTCAACTTGCAGATTATGCACTTAATCCTCATACATTTATTTTTATTTTTTTATCTTTTTTTGGCCAGTCCTGGGCCTTGGACTCAGGGCCTGAGCACTGTCCCTGGCTTCTTCCCGCTCAAGGCTAGCACTCTGCCACTTGAGCCACAGCACCGCATCTGGCCGTTTTCTGCATATGTGGTGCTGGGGAATCGAACCTAGGGCCTTGTGTATCCGAGGCAGGCACTCATGCCACTAGGCTATAGCCCCAGCCCCCCTCATGCATTTATTGACACTCTACTTGGTGCGAGACATTGTGTAAAGACTAGATCATTTACCCACTTTAATTCATAGGCATGACTGAAACCCTTAAAGACTCTCTTGTTCAAATCTAGTTTGGCTTTAAGATCAGAGATCAAATGCCAGCACCTCCAGACAGATATCCATGAACCTTTCTCAGGCAACAGTAACAACTCTTTTCTCCCAAGTCTCATAGAATGCTGTTCATGGACTTCTTTTATGAAACACAATGATCCTCATACATTGTAATTCTTTACATGTGCTCTCTCCTAATAAACTTTCTCTCTATATATGCACATATACATATGTGTCTATATATATGTGTGTATACATATGTGTATATATATGTATATATACATACGTATATATGCATATATATAACTGAAATCAAGATTCATGTCGTGATAATACCCCATTATCTTCCCACATCCCAAAGCATAATGCATCTCCTTTGATAATGAGTGCGTTCATGAGCTAGACTTTGTCCACCAAAGGCTCGATACATATTAGAGGTTTGATTATATAAAGGCAATAATCTTATTCTCTGCAATTAAAAGTCAATCTTAACATCTAAAAATAGGGAAAATAAAACTGTAAATAAGTGCAACATAGCAAATTATCCTAATTCCAATGCTAATACTTTATGTGGTACAATTTGATCAAGATGAGATTCAACTTCACCTTTCATCTTTCTATCTAATAGAGTTTTCTAAAAAGAAACAAATACATTAAATTACAAAAATTTATAACTTAAGTGTTTCAAGTGAACTGTTTTGAAATACTTTAGTATATGAATTATTCTTAAATCTTACGGGTTCATTAAAATGGCTCCAATGAGTATCCGATTCTCATCTATCAACAAAGTTATTTGTGAGCAAGGAAACTGGGTTACTGTGTGTTTTTGATAGTTTGGAATAGCTAAAATTCACATACCTTTCTAATTTACCATCATTTGGTTCAAATGGTCTAATTTACCAAAAGAAAATCTTGATTCTTTTTGAGAAAATACTGAGGCTACATGGGCTAAATAAATAGGAAAAAGGACCCTAAGCCTTTTTGATTTCAGGAGATGAGTATCTAGTAAGAAGAGTAATGGGTTAGTGTTTAGAATTCTAGGTCCATGCTTAGATGAATGAGCTCTTTGTTGTCAGTAAGTAGTTGGCTTTGTCATTTTTTTTTTGGTGCCAGTTTTGGGACTTGAACCCAGGATTCTGGGTGCTGCCCCTGAGCTTTTATGCTCAAGGCTACTATTCTACCATTTGAGCCAGAGCTCAGCTTCTGGCTTCTTAGTGGTTAATTGCAGATAAGGGTCTCACAGACTTTCCTGCCCACACTGACTTTGATCCACAATACTCAGATCTTAGCCTCCAGAGCAGCTAAGAATATGGGCACCTAGGTGTCTAGTACCCGGTTACTGGTTCTCTTGCCTTTAAACTAGATATGAGAACTTTAAAAGCTTGAAAATTGAAATTAAGTCAGAAGTAAGGAAATGGAAAAACCTCCCATGCTCCTGGATTGGGAGGATTAATATAATCAAAATGGCAATATTGCCAAAGGCTATCTACAAATTCAATGCAATACCCATTAATATCCCACCACCATTTTTTAATGAAATAGAGGAAGCAATCCAGAAATTCAAATGGAACAATAAAAGACCTAGAATAGCATAAACAATCCTAGGCAGAAAGAACAGTGCTGGAGGAATAACAATACCCAACTTCAAGCTGTATTATAAAGCTATAGTAATAAAAACAGCTTGGTATGGGCACCAGAACAGGCCTGAAGACCAATGGAACAGAATTGAAGACCCAGAAATGAACCCACAGAACTATGCCTACTTAATCTTTGATAAAGGAGCTAAAACAATAGTATGGAAGAAAGATATCCTCTTTAACAAGTGGTGCTGGCAAAACTGGCTCAACACATGCAACAAACTGAAACTAGATCCTTATATGTCACCCGGCACCCAAATCAATTCCAAATGGATTAAAGACTTCGAAATCATAACAGACACCCTGAAAACACTAAAGGAAGGAGTAGGAGAAATACTTGGGCTCCTTGGCACAGGACGGAACTTCCTTAACAAAGACCCAGAAACGCTACAAATCAAAGAAAGGTTGGACAAATGGGACTGCATCAAACTGCAGAGCTTCTGCACGGCAAGTGACATAGCTCGCAAGATAAACAGAAAGCCCACAGACTGGGAGAAGATCTTTACTGGACATTCAACAGACAAAGGCCTCATATCTAAAATATATGCAGAACTAAAAAATTACCTTCTTTCAAAACAAAACCGCAAAGAACCAATAGCCCCCTCATCAAGTGGGCTAAAGACTTACAAAGAGACTTCTCTGATGAGGAAATGAGAATGGCCAAGAGACATATGAAAAAATGCCCTACATCACAGGCCATGAAAGGAATGCATATCAAAACTTCACTGAGATTCCATCTCACCCAGTAAGAATGTCCTATATAAAGAAAACTAACAATAACAATTGCTGGAGGGGATGTGGCCAAAAGGGAACCCTAATCCATTGTTGGTGGGAATGTAAACTGGTTCAGACACTCTGGCAAGCAGTATGGAGATTCCTCAGAAGGCTAAATATAGAACTCCCCTATGACCCAGCAGCCCCACTTTTGGGTATCTATCCAAAAGACCACAAACAAAATCACAGTAATGCCACCAGCACAATAATGTTCATCGCAGCACAATTTGTCAAAGCACGAATCTGGAGCCAAGCCAGATGCCCCTCAGTAGACGAATGAATCAGGAAAATATGGTACATATATACAATGGAATTTTATATTTCTATCTGAAAGAATGCCATTGTCCCATTTGTAAGGAAATGGAAGGTCTTGGAAAAAATTATACTAAGTGAAGTGAGCCAGACCCAAAGAAACATGGACTCTATGGTCTCCCTTATTGGGAATAATTAGTACAGGTTTAGTCCTGTCATAGCAGAGCATCACAAGGCTCAATAGCTATACCCTTATGAACACATAGATGATGCTAAGTGTAATGAACTCCATGTTATGGAAACAATTGTTATATCACAGTTGTAACTACTTTCAATATCCCATATGTATCTGTAGATTCTATTATTGATGATGTTCTTGTATCACCTTCCTGTGGTTGTACCTACACTATCTCTGTAATCTTTTCTGAGTATATTGGAAACCGTGTATACTGGTATTGGAACTAGGAAATTGAAAGGGAATACCAAAATTGAAAGACGCAGGGTAAAAAAAGACAAACAAATACAAAAGTAATACTTGCCAAAATGTTTGGTGTAAGTGAACTGAACACCTCAGGGGGCGAAAGGGAAAGGGGGAGGAGGGAGGGGGGAATGAGGGACGAGGTAACAAACAGTACAACAAATGTATCCAATGCCTAATGTATGAAACTGTAACCTCTCTGTACATCAGTTTGATAATAAAAATTGAAAAAAAAAATAAAATTAGATATCTCTCAAAAGTTTTTTAATGAGATGCCATCAGTATGACACAGTCAGAATAAGGTTGAATTAAGTATCTCAGTACCTGTGGCCAACTTAAATTGACACATAAACCAATTAACTACCACAAATCTGCTCATATTTATCAATATACATCATCTTACATTATACCCAATCTCTCAATACTGACAGTAACAAGCATCCTTGTATCATAATTCATACATATATAACCAGACAAACTAGCCTTTCTCCAGAAGGAACACACCAGTACATGGGCAATGTTTATACTTCACAAGATCCAATCATTTAAGTGCAATAATAGGATGTACCAGGCAAGGCACTGGTGGCTCCCACTTGTAATCCTAACTATTCAGGAGGCTGAGATCTGAAGATCAAAGTTTAAAGTCAGCCCAGGAAGAAAAATCCATTGAGATGCTCATCTCCAATTAATCACTGGAAATCCACAAGTGGAGCTCAAAGTGGTAGAGTGCTATTCTTAAGGAGAAAAGCTCAGGGGCAGGCTCTCAGGCTGAGTTCAAGCCACATGACCAACCGAATTAAAAAAAAAAAAAAGCAAGTGATGTCAAATTAACAACACTTAACACTACGATACCTCTTAGGTTACATAACAAGCAACTTAAGGAGAACACTGGGCTTAGTATATTTACATATGTGCACATAAAACTCCTAAATGCACAAATACAATCATAAGTAAATAAAGAAGACATAGTCCTGACAATTATTTTACAGTTGCCCATGTGGTCACCTGTGGTTACTTATAATTACTTTCTCTCTCTACTTATTCTGTTTTCCCTTTGTCTCACCAAGCTACTTATGGTTTTATACTGGGCCAGGTAATACAAACCTTCATTCTTAAAGGGTCTGTACAACTGATAGTCCATTAGATATGGTAACTGTAATAGTTTTCCATCGGGGTGGGAATGTGACTTAGTGGTAGAGTGCTTGCCTAGCATGCATGAAACCCTGGGTTCGATTCCTCAGCACCACATATATAGAAAAAGCCAGAAGTGTCTCTGTGGCTCAAGTGGCAGAGTGCTAGCCTTGAGCAAAAAGAAGCCAGGGACAGTGCTCAGGCCCTGAGTCCAAGCCCTAGGACGGGCAAAAAAAAAAAATAGTTTTCCATCGACCCTAATCACAGAACACGTTAATACCAAAAGGCACCTTCGGGGATCTTCTAGGACCCAGACACTAGGAAGTAGCTATCCGATACCCCCTGATTGCAAACAGATCCATCACCCCAGCCAGCACAGTAGCTTCCTTCTTTGCTTGTCCATTCAGAGGCATGAGAAAGCCACAGCGTCCAGGGAGCAGAATTCACTTCCAGTTCAATGGAACCATTGTGTCTCCCGATTGAAACATTCCTTCCTTTAGGACAAAGGCCTCTAGGTCAGCACAAAGTAAGATCATAGGAACAGGAAACAAAAATTTTGTTAATGGGTCACTAAGAGTAATCGTGGGTGGTGTCACTACCATGTTCACCATATGATTCTTCAATCCATTGATTCTAATTTCAGAGAAAAATCCCACCTATTCAATTCACAGTATCACAGTCTCCTGGGGAAGCTTGGTAGGCTTGATGGGAGTTATGGCATCATGACAAAGTCTTCCACCACACTGTCCTGCCAGCAGCTGCAGGATGTCATAGCAAACCAGTGAATTCTACCACCATGAGCATTATGTCTATCCTTTGCTGGAAGGTGAGTCCCTTGACCAGAAGCAATGCTATTTGAATACCATGATGGCAGATCAAACATTCTATAAGTCCATGGATGGTAATTTATCACAATCATTGCATGCAAGGAAGGTGTATATATAGGAAATGAGAATTCCAGTAAGAACAAATACTGCTCTATGACAAAAGTGATCCGAAGAAATACATCCACCATCATTAGCTTCAATCACTCTGGAAAACAGTACCCTATCAGCCACCACTACTCATCTCTTTGGTCAGCTGACTGGGCAATCAGCAATGGCCATAGCTGGGTCAGCATGGCGAGTCAGTCATGCTTTCGAAGCCATGCATATTCCCCACCCAGTGGTTCATGGCCATTTTGCACATGGCTCCATTGTGTAAGAACAGGAGTGGCATGGGAAAAAGGATGATTTCTAGGCACAAAAAGGAGCAATCTTTTCACTTAATTACAAACATCATCCTCCACTCAGGTTATCTTTTGGTATTGTGCCCACTCAGCAAGTTCTACCACCTACCTCATCCCCAATTTCCTTGTGACCAATTTTCCAGTCATGCCTCTTCTAAGTCCCTAACCAGCTAGCCAAACAATTCACACAAGAGCTCATACATCCATAAAGTCACTCAACTGGCCCCTTCTCCCTGTAAGCCAACCAACAGAGACACTGCTCAATGTTCTGCCCACCTAGAGAATTTCCCTTTACCAGCGTCCTTTCAAGGTCATCCTAGTACAGAGTCAAAGTGCTACAACTATCTACTCTTACATGGTGCCTGAATATCACACAGAAGGTTCTGTAAAGCAGGCCCCAGTTTCTTCTTCTGTCAGCTGATCACAGGAAACTTACTCTAAAGCCACAGGTATGGAATGAGAAGAATAAGAGTGCGACAGGACTTCAGACCATAGGCATTTGGGCTATTTCTTATAACTTACTTGTTCCTCTCTTTACTACTGGGAAGCATGTATATTCTCATCTGAATATTTGAGAGGTATTGAATTTTTGAAATCCATTTTGAGATTCTTTCGTTTTAGATTTTCAGAGGAATAGGAGTAGAAAGAATCATCAAGAATAAAGATTAACAGAGTTGTAATCTCACATCCTATTATTATTTTTCCAATTTCACCAAAACCTCATTTTTTCAGACTAGTGTTCAATTGAAATCCTCTTAATGCTCATGAGGCTTTTGTGGCAACATGGCAAAACGTGTAAGAATTACAAAGACCTAAGTTTGATATTTGCCAATACCATTGCTGAAGTCTTGGCAATTAAATCTCTAGGCCTCCTGTAAATTTGGGTCTTACGCATAAACTCTTAATCTACCTTCTGAGAGTACAGGGTAGATGTTGAGTGTTCTCACCACAAAAATGATAATAATCTGCGATATATATGTTAGCTAGATTTAACCACTCTATGTGTAAAATATGTTGTACTTGATAAGTATGTATCATTTTACCTGTAGATTTTTATAAATATGTTGATTAAAAATGGAGGGAATACTACCTATGAGATACTGAATGGGCTCTAAGAAAATGAGTTCAATCAGGGAAAAGCCTTTTACAGGTAATGTTTATATTTGAACAAGAGCTTAGGATTTTTGTTTTTTTTTTCTTTAGAAATTTTATTTAAATATACGGAAAATAGTTATGGATGGCAAAAGGTGCTATTTATCCTGTATTTTTTATTTTTGTAATTTTGTATTCTTTTATTATTTAAAAGGTGATGTACAGAGAGATTACAAGAACATGTCAGGTAATGAGTACATTTCTTTTTAGACAATGTCACCCCTTCCGCAAGCTCTCTCCCTGTGTTTTCTTCCATTCCCCCCACACAAGTTATATAGTTAATTTTCAACATAGTGTCTAGTGAGTATGTCTCTGTTTCTTTCATGGTTTTGAGCATCACAGTTATTGATAGCATGTCTGAACCTGCTTCCTGGCTCTCCCATTGCACTCCTTGATCCCAATCATTCTACAACACCACAGTAATCAAGGGGATCTTTCTAAAACATGGCACATCACTTTTCTAGCTAAAACTTTCCAATGTGTTCTTAGAATATTTGAAATTAAGTCTAAACTTTCTATTATGGTTAATAAAACTACACACAACTTCTTTTATGACTCTATATCAGTTTTCTTTTAGGCTAGATAAAGTGTGAATTACCCTGCACACACACACATACACACACACACACACACACACACACACACACACACAACTCCTTTAGTTCTTACAAGAAAGTTTGAGAAGGTTGGCTGAAAGAGAGAAAAAAACTGAGGAATTAAAATTAACAAACCTTCCCTAGAGCACCTAATTAGTAAGGCTTGCAACTGCTTCACACCCAGTTTTCAACAATATCTAGCACTTACTACATATCTTCTGCTAGACACTGAATGAATGTCTTTATATAAAGGTAACCACTTAATAGGACATATGCCACATGATGATATTATTATTCTCAAATGGAGAAAAAAGCTTGGACTCAAAGAAGTTAAGTAACTGGATTAAGTCACAGAAGTAGGAAATGGCAAGGCTGGAGTTTAAATAAACCCAGGACAGTCCCACTTCATACTGCTAACCCTAAGCATTTCCTCCTCCACATCCTCCTGCTCTTCCTCTTCCTATTATGCCAGTCCTGGAGCTCAAGCTCATAGCCTGGGAACTGTCCCTGGGCTTATTTTGAAGAGCTTAGGTTTTTTAATACATTTTTAGCAAGTTTACTTAGGCTCATCTACCCTCCCATTGCAAAATGAAAAAGTTCATATTATTCTGTATGAGTCAGTACTTTGCTGAGATAAAGTTTTTCAATACCATCTGTTTCATCAAATAAAATTCCTACTCTACATTAAAGATCAGCTATTGTATCATTCATAACATCTGTACAAATACAATTTCGAGATATGTAAGGGGGTTGGAAATTTTTATCTTTCATATATTATGTTCCTACAGCTTGTTTTATGCTGTATTTTGGAGTCCAACTGGAAGATAAATCTTTGCCCCTCTGTCTGAAGTAGTTTCACGTACAACCCGTTTATGATTATAACTCTGTTGTAGTTCCTATCTCTTATATTTTTAGAGTTTTAACTCATTCCATGTTTGAAACCAAAAGACAATCGCTGTGCTATTTGTCTATGAAAGGTGATTGTGCACAGTTTAACATTTGGCAAGCAAACGAGAACCATGACTATTTCTGTTAACATAGGAGGAATCCCCATCAGGGAAGTGACTTCAACTGAAAGGAAATATTTGGATAGGAGGAAGAGGGAAGAAAAGAAAAAGAGCAAATAAAACTTGTCAAGGGACCACTGTGTTGGGAGCCTTTTCTCTAGACTCGGTGCATTGAAAAACTCCATTATGGAGGTATCATTCACATTCACACAGAAGCAAAACAGTATCAAAGACTATTATTCCACACCACAGCTAATATGGTGAAGAGGGGAATGGATCCCAGCTGTCTCCTCCATGAAATTGTGCAGCTTTCAGACTGAAGCTAAGTGGACAGCATATCTACTCTGTAGCATAGTGGAGAGGGAAAGAAATGAGTCCCAGATTGGATAGTGAAGAGTGCCAACTTCAGAAAAGAACCACTGAAGGAGGGTGGGGAGAGAGGAGAGATGAGGTGCAACAGTTATCACCAGCACAAAGGAGGAAAGATAATTTCAAAGGAAGGGTACTTGAGAATGGTCAGCATTAGGAAGTTCAATCAATAAAAGAACAGGCTCTCCACCTGCTAATGCAATCACCATTAACCCAAAAAAGCATACAAATCATCATTAATGCCTTCTTCTCCCTCACCAATTAGTAGCAGGGTTCAAATGAATTCCCTTGCCAGGCCTTCCTTTCCATCCTTTCTGCCCTCACTCTACTTCAAACGTTTACTCCCCAGCTGAGAAACTTGTAGCCTGGTCTTATGGTTTCTAGTTGGTGCCCTGGATTCACCCAGCTTCTTCTCTTCAAAATAGTTTCATGTGACTCTTCTGTGCAGAGTTCAAAAGGGATTTCCCCCCACACCCCTGTCACAAATCCAGTATTTTTCCAGTCTTTACACTCTCTAGACACCTTTTTACTTTTAAGCCGCTGTCCCATATGACACTAACTAACCCTATGAGCTTTATCTGCTTGACTTGATCAGTGGCTGTGAACTACTTGCTCTCTGACCTTTATTCTATCTGTACCTCAGTTTATCAGCTGCAAACATGGAAATAATTTTTTTAAGAAAAAATAGTGCTTATCCCCTATAATTAGAGAATAAAACATGCAAAACTCTTGAAATAGTGCCTGACTGCACTATTGAATAAGCACTCAATGAATTTTAGTTATAATTGTATTAACTTTATGATTTCATAATTAACTTTTCAGCTAAATGTCATACAAAAACCCCCAACAACAACAAATAGGACCATGAACAGTGTATTGGTACCACGTAACATTTAGCCTCCACGTTATGCTTTTAGCCACTTTGCCATGATCCCAACAAACTGCCCAAGTTCTGCCTCTAAAAGGCTCTCCATGTATTCTGACTATCTACTCTGAAGAGCCTGTCATACTTAAATGACTGATTCCTAAATATAGTCATTCTAAATCCAATCACTACCCTTTCAGAAGCGTTGTCGCTGAACTCTTTCTGAGAGCAATTGCCTACCAATTTGGAATATTTTTACTTTTTGTGTAATGCTTATTAATTTATTGCTTGTAATTTTTTTTGCCAGTCCTGGGGCTTGAACTCAGGGACCTGGGCACTGTCACTGAGCTTCTTTTGCAGAAGGCTAGCATGCCAACAGTTGAGCCACAGCATCACTTCTGGCTTTTTCTGTTTATGTGGTACTGAAGAATCGAACCCAGGGCTTCGTGCATGCTAGGCAAGCACTATACCACTAAGCCACATTCCCAGCCCTGATTGCTTTGGTAAACTTTTAAACTACTATATTTTCCTATCACTTTTAAGTCTACAAATCACTTTGAAATCCATCTGCTCCTTAGGTTTCATTTCCCTGACTATGATTGCCTGCCCCAGGTGGCAGGACCTGAGATTTTGCTTGTCTATATAACTCTGCCCTGCCAGGGCACTGCCAGGGAGCAGATTCCTAAACACAGGCGCATGAAGGGCATGGATTGTCCTATGCACACAGCTTCACCGTCACTGAAGAAAGAAACAAACTACTTTTCAAGTAAGAAAAAAAGTCAATTAAGGTTTTTAAGGATCTCACTTTTCCTCCAAGAAATAACTTTCCAACTTTCTAGCAAATCTCTTTTTATTTCAAATACCTGATGCTGCAAACGGTCATCTCTGTCTTGATACATCTTAATGGCTAGCAAAGTGTGGGGAGGGGTAGTTGCCATAGTGACCAAGAGAAATGTCTGTAGACAGACAATTTCTGTCACTGAGACAGAAGAGTATTTCCTGTTCATCCATCTCTAGTTTGATTTAGTATAGTAAAGCTCCAAGGCAAAGTCGATTCATTTCAATTACAGAAGACATTGCTCTGGTTCTGACTCCGCAGGAATGGTACCAGTAATGTGTCACCAACACTTGACAATGGCTCAGTCTCAGCAATAGTTTGACAAAAGAAGAATCTCACCACTTGTTGACTGACACCAGTAGAGTCACATCAGTAATCAATAACAGTTCAGTCTCACTCATATTTTTGTGTGCCTTAGGACTGGAGTTAAGATTGCCACAGAAATGAAATCAACTATGAAAGATATTCATTTGTAATTCTAAGTGCTTACATTCACATAAACAATTATTTAACATGTACACAGGCCAGTAGTTACTACCTATTTCCATTATTCATCATTTTCTCTGGCACCTTTCACCACTTAATCCCATTTTTTCCAAAATTAAAATTTAAAGAGGCAACTTCAGTCTGGTTTGGACAATGACACCATTCACTGGGAGACACAGGAGAAGAAGATGGGTCGGGGAGTGAGGTTAAATTCATCCTGAGCCATTCTAGATTTATAATGCCCAGCTAGACTTGTGTGCTGTTGGCCAAATTCTTCTAAAAAGCTATCCCATTAAGCCCAGCACAAGGTCGACTAATGCCTTCTGGCTTCTGTGAGTCTGAGGTTCGTATCTCTGATATTAGATAATCCATTTCACTGGATGCTACAGAGACCATTCTTTTGCAGAGGAAAACGAGTATTTTCCAACTTCAAAATAGACTTGCTAAAAGGTAGATTTCTAATTTCTAGTTAGGCGATTTATAATGTCTTCTTGTAATAAGGCATATGTGAAGTAGGTTCAGATCCAGGTCTATGGATCATGCTCTTGTTCAAACACACTTGATATTTACAATGTCAACCATGTCACCAAGATGGGGGGAAAATCATGGTTTAGTATGCTGAGCAAAGTTGACTCACTGATCATCCCAGGATTTAATCAGAAAATGCTCAAGATTTCAAGGCAAATATGAGCTGTAGCTGCTCATCTCTCCTAGTTCTAATCTATTACCCTATTTGGTACCATTAGAGAACCGGAGCAGAGCATTCAACACAACCTAACATGTCAGACTAGACAACTTGTATGCAATAAAAAAGGCCAAAGGCAGATTTAAACATCAAATGACCCCATTTTCTTCAAACACATTGACACTGATTTCTCTTTAGTCTTTTTCAACAATGATATTGTCTTTATACGTGTTTATTACAATAAATTCATACCAAATGAATAAATTCTTACACTTGCATGAGATTTTTGTTTTTGTTTGTCCTGGGACTTGAACTCTGGGCACTGTCCCAAGCAACTTTTGCTCAAGGCTGGCATTCTACCACATGAGCCACAGTGCCATTTCCAGATTTTTCTGAGTAGTTTATTGGAGATAAGAGTCTCATAAGCTTTCTTGCCCCAAGTAGCTTCAAACTGCAATCCTCAGATCTCACCCTCCTGAGAAGCTAGGGTTACAGGCATTGATTCCTGGGTCCTACCTTTGCCTACGTTTCTTTGCTGTGGTGTATACGTTAAAGAACAGGAAGTTCTAATGTTTCTTACTATCAGTGGAACTATGTTGAAAACTTAGAAATAACTTGAGAATACCAACATTAGGATTCATCGCCGTGATGTGGCAAAGGCATGGGAGGTTTAGAAATCTTCACATGTGATAGACAGACTCTTCTGAAGAGACAATGCCCCTATTAAACTTATGGCTTCTAATGTGTAACCTCCAACATCCTAAAAATATCCCAGAGACTTTTATGTTCTTGGTACTAAAGTTTGTAAGATATGGTGAACAGAGGATGTTGTCCTAATGACCTAGGACTAGATTTCATAACTACATAGATGCCCTCATACTAATTAATATGATCATCTTAACTACCATCTGAAACAGTATTCATTGTTGAGGAGAAAAAAACCACAGGCTATTCTCAGCCACAGAACATGACCAAAAATTGTGGATACACATTTCTTTCTGTATAGCTGAATTGCATGTCATCGTCTGATGAAAACCAACCCAAAATTACAGTTATAATCTAGTTATAATGTCAAGCCAGACTCTGGACAACCTGCTTCTGGAAGTCCTCTCCAGGCTGGTATGGCCCGTGCCTTTGTCAGATTAACTGCATGGCCCACATCTGAGGTCATCCTAAATCTCATGATGGAGAAGAACAAACTCAAATACTCAACTACAACTAGTTTAATTGGCTGTGAACTTCCATAGGGTTTGGGATTATTGTGTTTGGGGGATGAGAATTTTAGGGGATTAACAATATTTGAAAAACACAGTCATTTTTTCCAAATATAATATCAGAAAAAACTCCATTTGGGTTGGGCTAGCATGCTCAAGACCCTGGGTTTGATTCCCAGTGCTGCAAGAAAAGAATAAGAGGGCTGGGGATATGGCCTAGTGGCAAGAGTGCTTGCCTCGTGTACATGAGGCCCTGGGTTCGATTCCTCAGCACCACATATACAGAAAATGGCCAGAAGTGGCGCTGTGGCTCAAGTGGCAGAGTGCTAGCCTTGAGCAGGAAGAAGCCAGGGACAGTGCTCAGGCCCTGAGTTCATGGCCTAGGACTGGCCAAAAAAGAAAAAAAAGAAAAGAAAAAGAAGAAAGCTGGAGAGGGGGAGAGAAGGTAACAGAAGAGGGGCAAGGGGAAAGAGAGGGAGAGAAAGGGGAAGGGACAAGAGAAGGAGGGGAGAGGAATAGGAAAGGAAGGAAGGGAGAAGGGGATGGGAAGACAAAGGAGAGGTGAAGAGAAGGAGAGAGAAGAGGGGGAAGATGAAACACACTCCCAATTCTTTTGTCACTCAGTGACAAACACAATCAAATTCTCATCCATATACCTGGGAAAATAAGGAAATGCAATGAAGCTGGGTATTGGGGCACCGGGGCTCACATTTCAGACCCAGTGACTCCAGACTCTGAGACAGAAGAATTGATTGAGCACTTTGCCTTAATACCAGCCAAGGCAACACAGCCAGACCCTGCCTTCCAGTATAATTTCTACTCATTAAAAATGAAGTCTAAAATACAAGTCAAATTAAATCCTCTAGCGACCTTAAAGGTAAGTTGTAGCTAACAAACAAACAACCTATTTCAATTCAGAACAGTAAATGTTCTTTATTCATGTGGATTTGTAAAGATCTAGTAATCTGAAGACCACCACAAAATAAGGAAACTAGAGAAAACCTCAAAAAAAATGTTCACAGTGTTCTTGACCAAACTCAATAAAATCCCATTGTAATTTTCAGCATAAGAAAATGTTTAATTCTTTGCTCTTTTTCTTGAGTCAGCATAACTTCCTGTATCTGCCTTTTGGATAGCATTGGATGAGCCAGCCTAAGAGAACTGGAGTCCTGTTCTTACTGTTCATCTGCTGTTTGGATCTAGCCCATTGCGACTTTCCTTATTTCTGACACAAATTCATCAAGATCACTTCATTAGTAATGGAAAAACTGTACATGGAACAAGAAATTATTTCGGGGAAAAATCTAAAATTTTCAAATGTTGAAATTATTTCACCATAAAATTTGGACTGCAATTAAGTTGTCACACTGATTGAAAATTCACTTCGGAGCATTTTTTTTCCAGAAAAAAAAAGCTTTTCTATCTGTAACATATTACAAGGAGAACACGCAACAATGCAGAGGAAATAGCATCAGCATCAAGAGATTTGGGTGACTAAAGAACATCTGCATTAATTTTAGCATTTACCGTTTTCCTTTGATTTCTCTGCAGAGAAAATACTTCATTATACAAAATAACTCTGCTAGAAAAAGAATGTATGCCCACATCCTCATGATTCCTACGTATGTAGTAAAACATAAATATATATAAATATATATAAATATATATAAATATATATATATATTTCATACCGTAAAGTATGGCTGTTGAGGTGGAAAGCAATGTCTAGTATCCAAGAATGCAAAGCGAGCAAAACAAGCCACTGTTATGCATGGACATAGACCACCTCTCCATAACACACAAGATACCTGTTCTGGAATTTCTTCTTGTTAAGTAAGCTGTTTCATTAAAGAATAAGAAAAAATAATTTTTTACTGCTTTTCAATTAACCTGTATGAGCTATTTCTCAAAAACTAACAAAATATGCTAGGCACCATTGGCTCATGCTTACACTCCAGCTACTGAGGAGGCTGAGAGCTGAGGGTTGCTGTTTGAAGCCAGCCCTACCAGTAAGACTGTGAGCCTGTTATCACCAAGTAACCAGTCAAAAAAAAAAAGCCTCTGAGTAGAGCTGTGGCTCATGTGGTAGAGCACTAATCTTGATTTTAAAAAAGTAAAAATTCAGACCACTCCCAGGCCCTGAATTCAAGCACCCAACAGGCACAACATACTCTAAAATGAAACATGTAAAGATACACGCAAACCTAATTCAATAATTAATGAAACAGAAAAAGACTCAGGGTCCATCATGATACCCTAGTATGAATGAGCGAAGTTGAGTAAATGCTAAACATGGCGTGTTTTCCCTGCTCAGGCGAGGCCAGCCAGGTTTTAGTAAGGTTCCACAACGAATGAGGCCCCACAGGACTCCTGCCCTTACAAGGAGACCATTTTCCACCAGAGTGGGACCTTCCTGGAAGTGACCACCTTCCCCTGAAACCATGTCTATCCTCAGCCGAAGCCTTGGGAGGCAAGTTCCTCTGTTGGAACTTTCTGGAGAATGGAGCCAAGTTCTTTTTCTGGACAGCTCGAGAATTTGAGGATATTTGGATACTTCTCCATTCTGAAGCTTCTTTGCAGTTATCCTACTCATATTTATACCATATGGCACCAATGAGACGCTCAAGTAAACATTCTTTGCACACCATTTTACTAACTCAGTTCTTTAGTATTTATTAAGACTAACATGGGCTGGGCACTGGAAAACCTGTAGCATACAATTCTTTCATTAAAACTTTGACTCTGAAGACCATAATAACATACCTCTT
The DNA here is from genome assembly GCF_023159225.1 of Perognathus longimembris pacificus. Classification (NCBI taxonomy): domain Eukaryota; kingdom Metazoa; phylum Chordata; class Mammalia; order Rodentia; family Heteromyidae; genus Perognathus; species Perognathus longimembris. Next base: position 28,687 of record NW_025961556.1, on the reverse strand, counting down.
AACTAGCGTCATTCTATGGCAGTGATTATAGACTTAATTCCTTAGATGCTGTATTAGTTCTAGAGAGCTCCATGCAGTATTGCTAATCATCAAGAGGCGCTTCTCTTTCTATTTTTGATGGAGTAGGTAACTTAGGCTGGAAGCACTTAAAGACCTTCCAATCCTAAACTACTCATTAACAGTGGAGCCAGACTTTCCAACAATTCTGATCCTCCAACTGAGTCCTTTCTACTGGCTACACCAATGCTACCTAAGTGGGGGGAAATAACCAGCATACTATTTTAGACACATTATGAATATGGCACTATTTATGTTACTGGTATTTACTCCAAAACATTTAAGTGCAAAAATCTTTAAGAACATGGATAAGCAGTGCTGATTTGTAAAAATTTAATGAAGGTCATTAAAAATAATCCTGGCTGCTAGAAAAAATTGGAAGAGAAAATGCCGAGTGTACCAAATCCTACTTTACCTAGCTGAAACTAACTCTTTTGAACGTATTTTCTCTGACCTAAGTGTCTATTCAAGAGCATAGTCTTTCCCTTGCTAAAATAAATTAGGTGAGTGGAGCTCTTGCATTTAGTGATAAAGCACACCCAGGAGACCAACTATGTCTACTTCAACACTGTACTCAGCGTAATGTGAAAATCCCACCTACCATCTTGGATTTTTTCTTTGGAGGGCAACATTTACTAAACCTCTGTAGTTAATTATATTAAATAGTACTGTCACATCATATACTATGAAGTTTGCAGAAGAGAAATTTGACCAGTGTCTTTCAAGGGAGTACATTTATTTATATATATAATTATTTTCAAACCTTCACAACATAGTTACTCTGCATGCTGATTTCCTTTCTATTTCACATTATAAGATCGAACATTGAGTGTCTGGGGGAAAATTATTTAACTTTTACAATATTTGTACTAAATTTAATATTAATAAAAAGGGGAAAATCATCTCAAAATTCGAACAACGTTTTTACTGCAAACACTACTTGCAGAAAAAGAGCTCTTCAATTTAGCACCTTTTAAAAGAGATTTTATAAATGATGATACAGTATGTTAAATTAATCCTTCTTTTACTCTCACATTCTCTGCCCTCTCAACCCCTATTATTCAATAGCTTTCACTGAGTTTTGTTTTGCCATCTTCATTCTCAGATGCAATATGTTTCAGTATTGTTCAACCTGTAACATTCTCTACCCACACGTGGTGTACTTTGTACATATCTTTTAAGGATAAGAAAGCTGAGGCAAGTCATGAGGCTAGGAGAGATGGGGAGAATGAAGGAAGGGGATGCATTGTACTCAACTGATATGGTGAATACAACTCCTTTGTACAAAGACTTCAAGATTTAAAAAAAAAAGAATTACGGTATCTCCATTTAACAAAATATAACAGAATGTAAACTTCCGTGTCCTATTATTAAAATAAATTGTTTTACAAGGCCAAATTTGAAGGCAAGAATGACATTTGGAAGTCCTTGAACCCAACCCCATTATCTAATAGATACAGACAATAGAGGTATCAGCTAGAATGAACCAAATCACCTCCTATTGGAACACGAGTTCATTGAGATCTGTTTCCCAACTCTCCATAGAATTCTGATACAAATGTGCTATAGAGGAAGACACAAGGGAGACAGACCAGCTCAGAAACAAACTGCATGTGAATTATGTGGCATTATTAGGAAGAGCAATATAACCAGTACTAGCACAGCTTCTGATCTACCTGGAGGATTTAAGAGAATGCTTATCATTTCAACTTGATGTCTGTGTAGGTCATTAAGGCTGGGTAGCCATTTGACAGGCAGACATGAATGGGGAAGATTCCAGGAAGAAGAGACAGAGACAGAAAAGCAGGAAGAAAACAAGTTTCTAGAAACCAGGAATTCCTATTGCTGAATGCTATAAGTATTAGGAAAATTTTAAAAAGGCTGGGGTCAACTTGGGCTCCTTCCATAAGGCAGTGGAGAAGAGGTATTTAAGCATAAAATCTACATTTTAGAAGTGTCCCAATGTGCAGGGTGCTGGTGGCTCATGCCTGTCTGTCATCCTAGCTACTCAGGAGGCTGAGCTTTGAGGATCATGTTTTAATGCCAATGAGGACAAGAATGTCTCTTAAAGAGTGTCATCTCCAGTTAACTACAAAACAAAAAGGAAAACAAACACCTGGATGTGGCAGTGTGGTTCACAGTGACAGAGGACTAGCCTTGAAAAGAAAGGAAGAAGGGCTGGGAATATGGCCTAGTGGTAGAGTGCTTGCCTTGTATACATGAAACCATGGGTTCGGTTCCTCAGCACCACATACATAGAAAAAAGCAAAAAGTGGAGCAATGGCTCAAGTGGTAGTGTGGTAGCCTTGAGCAAAAAAAAAAAAAAAAAACTGCGGACAACTTTGCTCAGGACCTGAGTCCAGGACTGGCAAAGGAACGAAGGAAGGAAGGAAGGAAGGAAGGAAGGAAGGAAGGAAGGAAGGAAGGAAGGAAGGAAGGAAGGAAGGATAAAAGAAAGAGAGTAAGTGAGAGAGAGAGGAAGAGAGTGAATGAACTCAGGGACAGCACCTGCGTTCATGCAACACAAACAATAACAAAAACAAAGAATCAACAAAGTGCTAGTTTTCCAATAAGAGATTAAACATTTGTTAGAAATATATTCCTTACTTATTTTTTAAAAGCCCCTCGCATTTGAATTTTTAAATTTAGCTCAAATGAGCAAAGCATCAGGCAGAACTTCATAGGTCGTATTTAAAAAGATCACATTGGCACTGAACTACATTGAGCTCCTACATCATCATCAGTATAGAGAAAAGGAGTCTAACCTTACATTTCTTTTTTTTTCAGAAAATAGAAAATGCTGTCAAGATGATATCCTCTCAAATAATTGTTACTTCTAAATGGGCATAATTAGTTGGTTGAGAGAAGTCATGATTGACCTAGTAGTTTTCAATGTTATCAAAAGTTCTAAAGGCCATCTTTGATCAGCAAACTTTTTTTAGAATAATCCTCACAGCTACCATGTGCCTTATAATTAGAAAGACACCATCACCTCCACTTGGAGTAGCCAGCAGCCTCTCTATGTGTTTTCCTTTTCTTTTTTTTTGTAATAATTACTTATTTATTGTCAAAGTGATGTACAGATGGGTTACAGTTTCATACATTAGGCTATGTTTTCTTATATGCAAATTATGATTTCAACACTTACCCGATCTAATATTCAGGTTGTTCTAGCAATGAAATGAGATAATTAATGTAAGATCAATTAACAGCAATTTTTAGAAAGCTGAGCTGTATGAAAGCTCACACCTCATTGTTGGATCCTCAGAATTCATAGCATCTAGGACCATACAACTCATTAAATTGTGTTTTACATCATACTTCCTCATATACATATTGGGCCATCTTATTTTTTTAATTGTCATTTCAAGGGTTCTACTCATCTATTTTTTTTAAAAATCCTCATGACCAAAATGTGCCCTCTAATTCTCTAATTCTCTAGGAATAATGTAGTTTGCTGCATACAAATTACTGTCATCACATATTTCTAAGCTGTGTACATTGAACATAACAAAACAGGTTAAAATTAAAACACATGATTTAGCCAGGCACCTGGGGCTCATGCCTGTAAACCTGGTTACTCAGCAAGCTGAGATCCAGAGGATCAGGGTTCAAAGCCAGCCCATGCAGTAAAGTCCAAAAGACTCCATCTCCAATTAACCAGTGAAATGCTGGGCTAGATGTGTAAGTGGCAAAGTAGCAGCTGAGCGGGCATACATGGCAGGATGAAGCCTTGAATTCAAACCTTGTTACTAGAGGTGGTGTGAGAAGAGAGGAGAGAGGAGGAGAGGGGACGGAAGGGGAGGGGAGGGAAGGGGAGAAGAGAGGAGGGGAGGGGAGGAGAAGAGAGGAGAGGAGAAGAGAAGAGAGAGTGCCCAATACATGGTTTAATAAGATTCTAATAGTTCAGGACTTATTTTTGTAGCTTTAGACTGATTTACAGAAGGAAAAGGCTTTTCACAAGTGAATGAACAATTATAGAAAGCAAATTGCTGTCTTCCACATAATAAACACATAAACATATTTCCATGTAATATTTTACATCAACATGACTGTTTACCTAGAAAATATGTCAAAATACTTGACTTAGGAAAAACAGTCCATCACTTAAAATATTGTAAATTATCTTTCCAATCAGATTTTAAAACAAAAAAAAATAGCTGCTAAGTGCCAGTGGCTCACACCTGTAATCCTAACTTCTCAGGAGTCTATGAGCTGAGAATCACAGCTCAAAGCCAGCCAGGCAGGAAAGTTTGTGAGACTCATCTCCAAATAACTACCAAAAAAACTGGAAGTGGACCTATGGTTCAAATGGTAGACTACTAGTCTTGAGCACAAAAGTACAAGGACAGCACCCAAGCCCTGAGTTCAAGCCTCAGGACTGGCACAATGAACAATTCATAAATAGACCCAAGATGTTAGAATGGCAATGTGGCTTAGCAGCAGAGTGCTTGCCTAGCATGCATGAAGCCCTGGGTTCCATTCCTCCCCACCACATAAACAGAAAAAGCTGGAAGTAGTGCTGTGGCTCAAATAGTAGAGTGCTAGCCTTGAACAAAAGCATCTCAGGGACAGTGCTAAGGCTTTGATTTCAAGCCTCAGAACTGGCAAAAAAAAAAAAAAAAAACCCACAACATTACATTAAGTATATGTATATAAGCCCCTGGAAATACTACTGGGAAATCATATTATATATATAATCTGAAAATAATTACTAAATGAATTAAGTTAGCGTAATGAATATTTAAGTAGGTCAAGAACCTAAATGCTTGCATACAGTACTTAGAAATTTTCTAAGCACACTCTGCTGTGAATCTGTTTTATAATGTTGTACAGTAATATGGTAATACGATCATAATATTATAGCTGATTAATATTCTCTATGAATTTTTTAGTAAGTGCCACCACAGTAGAGCAGCTAAATAAATATTACCACAAGTAATTGAGACCATGAGTGACAGGTGATTGAACTGCTCTTTGTGTTTAACTTACAAAATGAGTTTTCACACAGAAGGAGAAGGGATGGAATCACGGGAGGGGCCCGGAGAAGTTATCTACCAACTCTTTCCAAGTGACTATGTTAGGAATTATAAACATAGCCAAAAAACAGGAGAGGAAGTAAAAATCAACCTCCCCGCACCATCAAGGCCTTAGGAATCGAGTGCTGCATATTGTGTAATGATTGAGTATTGTGTAATGATCCCCATGGAATAAGCCATGTGCCCTTGGCCCTGAGAAAGGCCCCTGTGAGCTCTTCCCAGGGACCATAATCCTGTCATTCCTTTCAACCCTGACAAGGAACCGGCCTTGAACTGACAGCAATCTGTCACATGGTTGTCATCTCCAACCACATTTCCTCAGACCTTTCACAGGGTTGAGTTCGAGGTGACCAACCCTATTGTAACAAAAAGATCAGTGTGTCCAGGCCCAAAGCAAGACAGAGATGTGTGATGCCCTTTGTAACATCTGACCACCCAAGAGAAAGACCGTGAATGAGGCCAACAACAGAATCCGCAGAGGAGCCTGAGGGAATAGAAGCTGACCAGAGACCAGATCTGCCTCTGCTCGCAAACAAGTAGTCTTTTTTACGGCAAAAGTTATTTTTCAAAAAACTCATGATGATTCTGTCTCCTGTATTCTATTAAAAAATTCAAGAAATACCCATTTTTATTCAATCCCAGGCAAAATTTCACATAGCCTGCAATGTCAAGCTGATCTCCAGAAAGTTTATTTAAAAGGCCAGTCATGCATAAGGGATGTACAGTAACAATGGGCGTAGATGTTGGCCACCCATCAATCTACTAACAAAATGCCAAAAGACTTTGTACAGCGCCTTGAGCAAGTAGTCATGGGACTGTTTCCTTTCCCTCCTTCAACATTTCCTTCAACACACTGGAAAAATACAGATCCATCTCTTCTTTCCTCCATATACCCTGCTTCTCCACACACCTGCTGACATCGCAATGTCATTATAAGTTCTCACAGATGATCAACTGTCAACAAAATACTTTGCGTGTGCCTAGCACAGGCTTGACACATAATTGGTACTTAAGATTGTACTTATCGTGTGAGTCTTTTTGGAGGGATGGGTGCATTTCTTACACAAGCGGGTTTTATTGAACATGCTGAGCAAGAAACATCCCATTTTAAAAAGTCAGCGAGATCTCAAAAGACTAGAATAAGCTAAGGAAGGGAACATTCTGGACTTTAGAAGTTGTTTCAAGATGGAAGTTAGTTAAGTGTGGTCTAGGCAAGAACTGATCTCTACTACTAACTGCTGAATTCTATCAAGGATGATGACGCCAGCAAATAAAAGGAAATTATGTGACACAACTATGTGTGTGGTGGAGGACTTCTTATTTTCAATAGAGATTTATTCCCTACTCACTTCCACTCTTGGACCAGAGTTCTGTTTGGTAAGAGAAATGAACTACCATATATTAGCAAACATTGTCAACATTTCCTCAATATGGTGTCTCACCCAAAATTCTTCTTTATCAGGCAGATTTTCTGTTTTCGTGGCTTGCCACCCTCTAGAATGGTTCTTCTTTGCCAATATTTCCTCTAAAACTCAACAAATATGCCATGTGGATGATTCAAACCTTGCCTTGCACAATAGAACTAACACCTGCCATGCTCCTGGAATGAAACTTTGAGCCCAACAATACTCATGGCCTTCATTTTCGCACCTTTCCATTCACCCTTCCGAAAAGGATGCCTGGCGATGTCAAAAGGATGAGAACATCTTTATTCTCAAGTGCCATTACATTCAATTAGACAGGAACTCAAGTATAATATCCTTGATCATCACCCATTCATAGTAATTTAGAGCTTTTCTTTTGAGTCTAAAGTTGCAACAGTCGTTGCAAGATAATCAGCCTGATTGAAAGACAGAAGGCTAAAAAGGGGCAAAACAGAACTGGGAAAGGAGCAATCTTAACCAACTTATTCAGTTTTGAAATTTTTTAATTGACTCTTCTGAAAGAGTTAGCAGCCAATATATATTTGGCCTACAGGTAAATATTAGAACACTATCCCAGGAGAACTTAGGTTTCATATGTCTCCAATGACAAATAAAAAGGCTTGGAAATTATTAACTATGTACATAGGTCACAAGAAAATTTCAGCCAGGCATTAGTTGTTCACACCAGTACATTTAGCTATTCACGAGCTTGAGGTCTGATGATCACAGATCAACAGCTAGTCTGAGCAGGAAAGTCTGTGAGACTCTTATGTCCAATTAACCACCACAAAAGCACAAGTGGCACTGTGGCTCAAAGTGATAGAGTACTGGACTTGAACAAAACAGCTCAGAGAGAATCCCAGCCCCGAGTTCAAATCCTATGACTGACAAAAAAAAAAAAAGGACAAAAGAAAATTTCACTCAGTAGTAAACACCTTAGGGTCCTTTCAGAAAACCCAATTCAGACAGCATTTCTACATATCAGCTTCTGATTTCACAGTCCAGCCCATGAATTTTCTGGCCCAGTTATTATTGTATTATTATAGTTACTGTATGACTTGCATGTGAATGTATTTCTCATCTTTGACCATTGAAATATGTGCTATTATTTCAATGAGCTTAAGCTGAATCAACATACAAGGTCAGGCCACACTTCTACAGCACAGTAATAGTTCTTGATCCATATAATTTTAAAGCCCTATAATCTATGAGTCCTAGCGCATACACCTATGTGACTTTAGAAATGTTCAGTGATTGGATCCTCTCTAGCATTCACATTTCCTAGATGTTGAAATGGAATATTAAAATAAGAAAGTTTTGGCAGCCTCCAAGAAAAAAGGTTGAGTGCCTCAAGCTATTAATTTTTATTGAATTGAGCCCTTTAATTGCTTGGGTGTTGGAGAATTAAAGTCTCCAACCAGTGGAAAAATTTAGCCCCTGCACGGTTACTCTGATGCCTCATTAGCACACTAATAGGCCCTTGGGAACACATTCCCTGTTTTAGTCCATCAGCCTGGAATTGGGGCAGGACTAGTGATTTTTCTTTTACTTCCCAAGAGAATTTTTACTGCAATTGCACTTTTAATTTGCGCCTGCGCTACATGTTTCATGTGTCTTTGTCCTTGTTTGATTAGTTGTGTTTCGTGTGGAGTGCTAAATTGGGAAAAAAGTCCTCTGGTGGGTGGCCTCGGCAGGTTGATTGCCAGGGGATGGAAATCTCCACTGGGGAGGATCCCCCTGAGAATTTTCAGGGCCCTATGGACTTTCCATCACTCTGGCTGGCAGCTTGTGGACGCTGGACATGCCATCCAAGGCGTAAAAGCCTCTGTTTTCTATGTTCTGTTTTGTCTTGACTAGTTTTGTCTTTGAGATTGGCACCAGTTTTAAACTTTTAAACTTTTGTTTCCCTTATTTCTGTTGTCCATTTACATGTCTATGGGCAAAACATTTACTAGGTACTGTGTCTCCTTCTGCAAGAAGGCAGAAAAAGTGCAGGCTGCTAGAGCTGAGTTCAAACAGCTGGCTAGGCTAATCTTAGCCTGAGAGTAAACACTAAGAGTCAAGTGCTAGGTGGACTCATTAATACTCCAGGGGACCCCAACCCAGTTATCTTCAGTGTTTAGTATGCTAAGATACTTTGCTAAAACTAATAGTTCCTAGCGAATAAGACTAAACAATGCTAAAATCATTCATTAAAGGTTTTGTTTTAAGTTTTGGTCATTACAAGAGTAAGATTGGAAAATATACCTTTTGCCACTAAAAAAATGTACGGCTGATAGTTGTTTGGACTGCTTTTAAGTTCTGTTTACATTAATACCTACATATGTGAATGTATGTATGTGTGTGTGCGCGCGCACTAATGTATGTGGGTGTGAATGTGTTCAAGATTAAAAATGTATGATGTAAAAATAGGTTAGTTTAACTTTAAACTTCAAAAGATCATTGAATTTGGGCATTACCAAAAGCTTTAAAGGATTATTTATTTTAAAAGGAACTATAGTTAAAAATTCTTTAATTCATGGTTAAAAATAAATAAATAAATAAATAAATAAATAAGAACTTAGCATGGGCCCTTGAACCTATCCTCAGTAGTGAGGGGTAAACTGACAAAAGTGCTGTTTAGCCAATCCACGTGATGGGACAGCCGTAGGGTGGCGTCCATTCATAGTGGGAGAGGGCAAGCTGGCCCCAAGGCAGTTCATCAAGCTCTAAGGAGTAGGATGGAGATAGGCCCATTCTATAGGACAGGCCAATGGAGGCCTTTCTTTTATTTCTTTTGTTTTCAGGTATAAACATTGGAAACCTCAGGGTAAAATGTATGATTTGACTGATACTTCTAAAACTGCCCCTTAGGATGGATTAAAATTGGAATATCTTAAAGGAGAGTTAAAAGTTTATTTACCTGATATAACTCGATTTCTGTACAGGTTTGCAATTTGGATGTATCAAAAAGGCAAATATGCTAACTCTAAAATCTCATGGTTATAATTCTGGGGCACACTGCTAAGTGTACTCTTGTTACAATTGTTTTGGGTATCAATTTAATGAATCAGGTACTAAATTTTTTAAGTGTATACTGTAATGTAACAGTAAGATTAACTATCTTAAGTCACATATAATCAGGTAAATATTTTAAGTATATAAACTAATGGGGGATAGAAGTACACAACTTTCATTAACTCTCTGTATATAGGAAAAATGGCTCTTTTAAAGCAGACAACCAGGAGGCAATGTGCCCCCTGGGCTTCAGTTTTTCTATGCAAATACAGGCTGAGGTAAAGTTGTGAAAGCCTCTACTTTAAAAGGTTTTAGAATGCCTTTCTAGATAAGAAATTGGAAGTGAAAAACAAGCAGCATGAAGCAATGGGTGATACCTAGCTCCAGATTTCTTTTAATACAACCAGGCTTGGTAAAAGACGTGAGATCAAAAATGTATTCTGAGATATGAAATTTAAAATGTTTGTTTTAAGTTGGATATAGGAAAACGATGGCTATCAAGATGATTGTTTAATTACTACTCCAGTTTGTTTTACAGGTTTTCAATAAAATGATTTATTATTTGCTGCACCTGATAAAATATTGTATCAAAATTGTTACAAATTTTGCCTTTAGACTTTCAACAGTATAATTTAATAATTGCCCCTGATAAAATTCATTTAAACAGAAGAACCATTTAAGTATCTGGGATATTTAGTTAAAAGACAAGTAATTACCCCCCAATTAATAAAAATTCGTACTAAAGAGTTTAAAACTCTTAATAATTTTCAAAAGTTACTAGGGACATCAATTGGCTTTGCCCTTCAACCTATTTTCCATTCTTCAAGGAGATTCGGATTTATGTAGCCCTCAAAAATTGACACGTCAGGAACTGCTCCTAATAAAATTTGGCAAATGGATGTAACACACATCCCTGAATTTGGCCGCTTACAATATGTGCATGTATCCATTGATACACATTCTTCTTTTATTTGGGCAACACCTCTACCAGGGGAAAAAGGGACTCATGTCATTCAACATTTACTAGAAACATTCACAGTCATGGGGATTCCTTCTCAAATAAAACTGACAATGCACCAGCTTATTCCAGTAAACAAGTACGAAAAGTTTTAGAATTTCATAACATTTTTCATGTTACAGGAATTGAATACAATCCTCAAGGTCAAGGTATAGTAGAAAGAGCTCATTATACATTAAAAACACAAATTACAAAACTAAAGAGGGGGAGTATGGATAGTACTGAGGGATATGCAACTTCTATGAAAAGTATTTATAAAACAGCCCCTGCTGTCATTGCAGAAGCATTATTTGTCCTTAACTTTTAAAATTTGTCTCAAGGAGATGTTTTAGCAAGAGCTGAGCGACACTTCCTAGCTCCGCCTATGCAAAACAAACAGCAGCGGTTTGGATTAGATTGGGGGTTGGGCTAGATTGGGTCCCCCGGGGAGTTGTTAACCCAGGGGCGAGGGTATGCTTATGTTTCTACAGAAGACAGCCCATCTTTCTAGCACCTGCTCCAGTGGATCCAGCAACAAACACCCCTCTGTCCATCAAGGGGGTGAGACATTCTCATTCAAGTGATAAGGCCATTCAAATGGACAGGTGTGCACTGGTAACCTGTAGGGGCTACATCAGAGGTAATGTATTGGGCCTATATTTCTAACCCCTCCTTTATTACATCCATATTTATGGACAAAAGCCCCTGTCTCTGTTTTTACATCTATTCCTAATTTACTCTCTCCCTCTATGGGTCTGGCATTCCAGTCTTTCCTATGGAAGAGGAAAGATCATTTAACTTCTCTTATTCTCAGTTCTCTAAAGCTATCTGTCAAGGCCGTTCCCCATGTTACCCTTTTAGATATCAATATTGGATTCAGCATGGAGGTTCATATAACTCCAGTAGAACTCGGCTGATTAGACTGTCTTCCTGGTCTGTGGGATCTCATACCTATAAATTAGATAATTATGCTAGCCCTGCTGGCCTGCCTAAATGTGACAATTTTACTTATCTGAACCTGAACTTTACTGAAAGACATTGGGAAAGTTGTCGAGGAAGTTTTCCAACTATTTGGAATACATCCCAGCATACTTGGTATGATTGGGGACCTTTTGGTGTGTGGTTGAAAAACTGCACTGAATATAACTCATCTTGTGAACCTACTTTATCTATGAACATGTCCAATGCCATGTCTGCTAAACAGTTTTTAGGGTGGTTTGGAGCAGGCTTTAGTGACCCCCGGCCTGCTCTCGCCCATGGAGACAGGCTATTTCCTCCACAACGTCATCTCTGGAAATTAGCAGCTTCTCTGGCTCCCGTATTGCTGGCCAATGGAACTTACTCAGGATCTAAAAGGTCCTCGGCCTCCTACAACTTCACAGTTGTAAAGACCTACAATATCTCTGCTTGTGTTCATTTTCCACAAGTACTGATGGTCGGCCCCCATAAACATAACAAAGAATGCCATTACCTGCATAAATTGTAAATTGTATACTTGCTTGAATAACAATGTCACCTTTAATTTTAGTCAAGATAGGATCATGATTTTAACCCAGCGCAACTCCCTTTGGGTTCCTGTTCGCATGCATCGTCCCTGGGCTGGAGGACCTGTACAAGGATTGGTAATGCAGTTTTTCAAGCGGCTTCTGAGGAGGAGTCGTCGTGCCATTGGACTGATTATTGCAGGACTTGTTGGACTGATTGCCATTGCTACAACTGCAGCAGTATCCGGAGCCGCATTGCGACAATCTGTACAAACTCATGACTTTATGGTGCAGTGGCACCAGGACTCCCACAATCTGTGGCAACACCAGCTGGAAGTAAATGCCCACCTTCAAGATGAGTTAGAAGCTGTTAAAGGAGGAGTGTTTTGGCTTGGACAGAAATATCTGGCTTTACAGCAACGATTGTTTTTGACTTGCGATTGGAATTCTAGTCATGTCTGTGTAACACCTTATAAATATAATGCCTCTGAATGTGAATGGAATGATATACAAATGCTTATAGATGGAGCCCTACTAAATGGTACGTTAAGTGAACAAAGCTTGTACAGGGAGGTTTTTGAAGCTTTTCAAAAGGAATTGCCAGATGCCTCTACTATTGATGATATAGCCCAAGGACTAGCTCAGACCTTAGAAGGACTAGAACCTAGGGGGTGGTGGCAAAGTATTACCCATAGTGTTGGAATTGCCTCTATTGCCTTGATACTTATGATATGTGTCTTTTTCTTAGGATATTGTTCCATCATAGCTATAATGAAGCGTTTCGCTAGGAATAATTCCTCTGATGTTTTACTCACTGCCCTTAAACTTTCCAGAGAAGCGGCTGTGGAAAATTAATAAAAAAGGGGGAATTGTTGGAGAATTAAAGTCTCCAACCAGTGGAAAAATTTAGCCCCGGCACGGTTACTCTGATGCCTCATTAGCACACTAATAGGCCCTTGGGAACATATTCCCAGTAAGGAATTTCTGGTGTTTGTGGGCCAAAGGAAGCCACCAGTTGTTGTGAGAATCTCCTTTTTCCCCCTACTTAGCAAGTCTCCTCAGGGAGACTTGCTGCCTTTAGTGTTAGATTCTCTCTGTAAACAGGAAAGTCTCCTCACTAGATTCTCACTGTAAACAGGAAAGTCTCCTCACTGTTATTTCACAAGTATTTGAGAAGTCAAGATTGATGTTATCTAGCCTTAAGGAGATAGTAGCTAGCAGATAATTATAGTTCTACCTCGGTTGTATACAGTTCCTTGTTTTGATATCAATAATCTTTGTAGTCACTACCTCCTGTAATTAGAACGGCATTTGTATCAAGTTCCTGCCCTCACAGTAGGAAATTTCCTCCACTTCTGTATTTAAGACAAATGTCATGCTGTATTGATCTTTTACCCTGTAATTTTAATATTGGTTTCTAACCCTATATAAACCCTGGCCCTCTTGGAATAAAGTATGCATTGGTTCACTCGCCTTGCATCCCCCGTATCCTGATTTCGACTGCAGTTACCCAGGTTCAACAGTATACTGTCAAATTTATGTAGGTACTAAATTTCAATCAAGGAAAAATATATATACATATCTTCGTAATTAGAAGCATTGGGGTAGGGACGGGGAGCCTGTGCTTGAACTCAACATGAGCACTGTCCTAAGCTTTGACGTCCTTCAGGCCAATGCTCTACCACTTGAGCTCAGCTCTGTTTTCCTTTTTTGATATTTATTTTAAAGCAGGAGAGAAAAGTTTATTACAGAACAGCTGGCCTGTGGTGGTGATGATTCATTGCCAAAGAGGAGGGAGAGAAGGGAGAGACTGGGTGACCCTCAGCCAGCCCTGCCTAATCTAGGGCAGGGGATTGGGCCAGGTTGATTGGGCCAGGATGTGACCTCAGGGAAGGGGAAGGTACCTGCCTCCAGGCCTGCTTGTTACCCAGTAACTGGGTGGACACTTAATAAGGTGGGGGCATCTACTTGGAGCCCTCCAGGAGGGACCTGACATTCCAGCCTTTTAATAGGTATGGAAAAGGACGATGACTCTCTGGCTGCTTCCTGCTCGTAAAGGGCGTCGACATTAGGGATAAAAGGCAGAAATGTGGCCCCTCCTGGAGAAGGCTAGCAGTAGGCTCCCTTGGTGTTAGATGGCAGTCCTTGAATGAAGCCTGGAAGTCTCATGAGGCAGGGGCTGGATTTGTCCAGCCTCTGTTTCCCATTTGGAGTGTTTTTTTATGTTGTTGGGTTTGTTTTTGTTTTGTCAGTCCTGGGACTTTGGACTCAGGGCCTGAGCACTGTCCCTGGCTTATTTTGGTCAAGGCTAGCAATCTGAAACTTGAGCCACAGCACCACTTCTGTCCTTCTCTGTTTCTGTGGTGCTGAGGAATTGAACCCAGGGCTTCATGCTTGCTAGGCAAGCACGCTTCACGTTAGATTCACTTTACTAACCCTGGACAATGTCAACTAAATTCCTGCAAAGTTGTAAATTATGTCCCCTCCCTATTTCCATGGTAGAAAACATCAGTCCTTAGAACTAATTGCTCTTAACCATATTATTTAAGAGGAAAATATTTTTCTGATGAACTTACATGTACATATATTCTGCTCCAAAGGAATACATTTTAATTTTCTAAACCTCTTGGGTTTCCTAATTGGTACACTGCTGTTGTGAAATGTGACTCACCATTCACAAATTTTCACTAATAAACGTGCTTACATCTGTTTGATTTCATGCACATGTAATTTATTGAACCTTGAAAACCTTCTTCCTTGTATCATTTGCTAACATGAAAAGGGAGCATTCTCTAGAGGACCATAGTTAAAAGTATGGCTATTCAGGAAAGATGCTTGATGCAAGCATCGTGGCTAAGAAGACACTTCTAAAGGCCCTCATAAACAGATTGAGAGCAACAAAAGCAGAAGATGAAGGGGCCTCTGAGTTCTTCCCTCCAGTCTCATTTCTAGCACACTATCATCACAGAGTCAAAAGGACCTAAGATTTGGCATGAACGAGGCAGTTTTAACCAAATTTCCTAGTCCTATGAAGCCCAGAGTTGGAAATCATGGAAATGATCATGATTGCAATCAATCCTGACAAAGCCAAAGTTTGATTTTCTACAAATTGGATGGACATTTGGTGGGAAAAACAATGTGACAAGTTTCCTGGCACCAGTGGCTCATGCCAATAATCCTAGCTACTCAGGAGGTTGAGATCTGAGGATCACATTTGGAAGCCAGCCCAGGTAGAGGAGTCTATGAGACTCTTTTCTCCAATTAAATGATAGAAAAAGCTTCAGTGTGCTCCTTCCCTTTAAAACTTGTACAATGACGAGTAGAGAAGGCAGGAATTAGTGGCATATATGAAAATAATCAGAAGTTTAAATCAGCATGGACCTCTATGTCTGTGGACAGAAGTACAAGTAAAGAAAGAATATGACTGCAACTGGAGGTTCCTTAGTATGCAGTATGATATACAGAACTGATGTTTTCTTCTCTGACCAAACTGCAGCTTTATTCAGATCTGGTATTGCAAGCAAGCACTCTAAGGAAAAACAAACTCCAACTGCCTAATAATCCAAGGGCATTAATCCTAAAAATAAAAACATTTATTCTGAAAGTAGTGGGAAATACAATCTGCGATTTCAAACATCTGAAGAACTGTCATAAAAAGAGGTATTTCTACTTTTTAATGACAATGGATGGCGATGATGTCCAGAATCAAATGATGGATACTACATGAAAACAAATGTTTAACCTAACAAAAAGATGAACTTCTCCAACAAATGTGTCCAAAGACTGAAGACTATACATTTCAATAAACCCTGCACTGCATGACTATTTAAGCAAAATCTCATTGGAGGAATTCAAGAATGCAATGTGAAAAAACTGTAGCTAGCCTCTGATTACACACACAACACTGAGAATGTTCGAGGTCAGCACAGGTGGCACAATAGGCGGGCTCAGACTGGAAGGAAGGCTATGTGTCCATGTTAGCAGGGTGCCAGGGGGCCTTGAAAGCCATTGTTAAACACCATAGCTCAGTAGTTAAGTACCTATGATCACATAAGATGATGTGAAGTGAAACAAACTCTAAGATACGGAAACAATTGGTTTATCATTGTTGTTATTTTTAACGTGCTAAATGAAAATCATTCCTTTTTCCTTTTGCTTATCTTCCCTATGGTTTAGCCCTCTTGTCACTGTTTTTGATTTTGATACCTCGGTCATATATATATATATATATTTCGTCTGAATTAGGGAAGGGAAGGGGAAACTTCAAAATGTTTAGACAAATGGTAAAACGTGAACCAATGCAACAGTAATAACTACAAGATATGTTGTAAACTAACTGTAAAATTGGAGGGAGGGGGAAATACAGGAGGAGGAAAGGTGGGAGAAAAATGAGGGATGAGATAGCAAGTTTGACAAGAAATGTACTCATTACCTTAGGTATGTAAATGTAACCCTACTGTACATCAACTTGACAATCAACATAAAATAAAGAAAGATGCCCTGAGCTCAAGAATTAATACTCATATGTAGATGGATACTTTCTCTCTCTCATACACATACACACACACACACACACACACACACACAGAGAGAGAGAGAGAGAGAGAGTCATATTTATTTTTAAATACCCAATAGATAGCTTGAGGCCATGTGGAATAGAAGCAGGAACCCAGGTGATCTCAGCAAAACAGTAAACCCGACACAGCAGCCTCTGTGAACTGTCCAAGCAGGACATTGAAAGCATCTGGAAACATGTTTGGTTGTAGAATTACGGATGCAACCGGCTCCTAGGTCAAAGCACAGGATGTTGTTACACATCCAACAGGACACATGGACAGCCACCTAAAGGGAGGAATTAGCCAGAGTCTTGACACCACTGTTTCTTTTAGACCCACCTGAGTGGGTCTCTGATTTTTGTAGCCCCAGGAGAGCTTAGCCAACACCCAAAGTATTTACTAGTAAACATGGCTGCAGTACCTGAACCCATCTTTATGAGCGCGGGTGATGGTCCTTAAAAATAATGGCCAGGAAAAGCTCACCTGCAGAAGGGATAAATTCTCACAGTTGATCTAACAACTGACAGGGGGTCATTTAGCTTCAGGAAAACCACCTAATTGGTGTGTCAACAGCTTTCTACAAGGTATCATAATTCTCAGCAGAGAATTTACCCAAATTACATAAGAAAGACAAGAAAGTCAAATATTAATTTCTCAAACAAAATGGGGGGCTGCTACTATAGAAGCTGCAAAAGACTAAACCAACGGGGAATCATGAACTCAAATACCCATCATAATATAGGGTTAAATCCATTAATATTGGGCACCACTGATTATAGACTACATTTTTTATACACTTTTAGTTATTTTGAAGACTTTAATTAGTTTGATACCCAGTTAGTTCTTCCCAAGACCTTAACAGCCCATTTCTAGCTCTAAATAATAAGGCAGGCTTAGTCACAATGAACATTTCACTAGGTCTCTGGGATTTTGGTGCCAGTTCTGGTCTGGCCAATGATCCTGTTCTTTTGTGCTTAAGGCTAGCACTCTCACAAAGCTCCACTTTCTGCTGTATTGTTTTGTTTTCTTTTGGTGGTCAATTGGAGACAAGTATCTCAGTGCCTTTCCTGCCCAGGCTAGCTTCCAATTGCAATCCTCACTTTTGAGTCTTCCAAATAGCTAGGCATGAACCACCAGCACATAGCAATTTAAAAAAATTTTCCCTGAGCAGAGGAGCAGCAGAGCCCTAGTTAATCTCTCTCCAACACCCCAGTTTTACCACTCCAGGAAACTTTTACTCCTAGAAAGACAGCCCAAGTAAGTTATAACAGTACAGGGATTCTGTCCAATAAGGAAAAATTGACATTGCTGGCCTGAAAACACAGATTTGAGTTCTGGGCCTCATCCCTCTGCCAAGCCAGTGCCGGCGCTGGCACAGCGTCTCACAGTTCATGGACCTAAACCACCCAGAAGTGACCAAGGTGAAATCCTCCAGATGGTGGCAGACAGACGTGGATCTCAGGCTGAGCATGGACAGGCCGAAATGGCAGACAAAGCATGAGTACCCCACAAAAGATATTCTCACTCGTGCCCACAGAGAAGCATCGGTAGCCTTTTCCCCACTGCCAGAGCAAAGCACCATCTCTGACACTGGCATAGGGTCAGGACCAGACTGGAAATAAAACCCGGCTTGGGGAAAGCGAGGACAAAGGGGCCACCTTTGAAAAGAGCAAGAGGGGACAGACCAATGAGGGCCAGCTCCACCCAGAAGAGCAACCCCTGCCCCAGGTGGGAAGCTCATCCAGGCCACAGTTCACAAACTCAGGTGAACTCAGCCAGAGGTGCCCGCCCTGCCCGCCAGAATTTCTAAATTAAAACGGAAAGTGGCGAGCAGCTACCGGCAGCAAGGAACAACCAGATAGGAAAGCAAACAGTTTCCCAAGACAGATAAATGGCCCCATCTCAGAGGAAGCCTAATTCCCAGCCCAAAATGGAGCTGAATTCCATAGCCAGCTATGCTCAGGAGGCCATCCTGCCCATGAGGGAGGAACCACCCCTAGGCAAGCAACTCTCAGACAGGTAAACCAGGCCAGAGCCAACCGCCCTGCTGAGTCCACAGCCTCTCAAAAGCCAGGTGATAAAGGCACCAGTCTCACAGCAGATGGGAGGAGCCAGGGCTCCCCAGACTGTTCACTTCCCCCATATACAGAGGATAACCAAGTCCTATGTGAAACCTGTGCGAACCACAGAGCCTCAGGATTTCACTAACAGAGGAGGAGGGTCAGAGCTGATCCACCCGCTGCAAACTGAAAGCAGGTCAAACCACACAAGCACCAATATAGACTACAGACAATTGCAAGGAAACCAGAGACTGGAGAAAGCCCACCCAAACAAGGAAGACTCCATTTTTTAAAGATTTATTTTTATTTTTTTATTTAACAGATGTTGTTGGTTTTTTGTTTTCCAATGTATAGACAAATGGTAAAACGTGAACCAATGCAACAGTATTAACTACAAGATATGTTGTAAAATAACTTGGAAATTAGGGGGGGGGATATGGGAAGAGGGAAGCTGGGAGAAAAATGAGGGACAAGGTAGCAAGTTTGACAAGAAATGTAGTCATTACCTTAGGTATGTAAATGTAACCCCTCTGTACACCACCTGTACAATAAACATAAAATAAAAGAAAGATGCCCTGAGCTCAAGTACTAGTGCACATATGTATATGAATACTCTCTCTCTCTCTTTCATACACAAATACACAAATACACACAAACACAGAGTCATATTTATTTTTAAATACCTAATAGATAGCTTCAGGTTGTGTGGAATAGAAGCAGGAACAGAGGTGATCTCCTCAGAAAACAGTAAACCCGACAAGTTGCATCTTTGAACTGTCTAGCGGGACCTTCCTTCTCATCAACCCAGGGTTCACTTCCACAGCAAGATACACTGCCTCCATGAGTATACATGATATACCTCCGTGTGCGCTGTCAAAGTCCACCCAGCCCACTATGCATCATTGGACATCTCTGCAGAAAGACGTGGGGATTGTGCATACTTGCGACTCCAGTGTGTTCATGATCACACACACATACTGCGTAGGAACACTAACAGGTGGATCTTGAGCCCAACCCTGCCATATGGCATCAGAAGCATTCACAAGGTGGAGGGAAGAGTATTTGTCTTTCCCCTGTTGCATCCACCACAGCAATAGAAGCCGAGAATTCTCCACCCCAGGAAGACCATAGTGAATGCCTCCAACTATAGGGAGACCCAGAACCTGATTGTCCTAACCAACCGCTGCTTCCTTTACTCCTAAACAATCTCCATCTAAGGGAGGACCCCCAAGCCCTTCCTGAAAGCTGTGCGAACCACAGAGTCCCAGGATTTCCCTAACAGGCGAGGAGGGTCAGAGCAGATCCACCCCCTGAAAACTGAAAGCAAGTCAAACCAGCCAAGCAGCAAAATAGACTGCAGACCATTGCAAGGAAACCAGAGACTGGAGAAAACCCACCCAAACAAGGAACACTCCATTTTTTAAAAACATTTTTTAAACTTTTTTTTTCTATTTTTCATTTCTGAGACGTCGTTGGTATTTTGTTTTCTATTTTTTTTTTTGTTTTATCGGCTTTTTTAATTTCCTTTTTCGGGGGTTGGGTTGTTAATTGTTTTTGTGTTTTGTGCATTTGTCTTCCAGTATTTTTCTTTGTTTCTCTTTCACATTCTCTTACTTTTAAATTACTTTCCTATGACTAACAGCTTCACTCTTTTCTGCTAACTCTCCATTATTCATCATATTAATCTTGTCCTTTCTACCGATTCTTATTCTTCTTCACATTTCCACGTCACTGAAATGAAACCAAAATCACCACCACCACCACCGCCACCATCACCACCACCCCCACATACATTTTACTCTATTCCCTTCACTACCTCTCACTTATCCTCCAGATTTACATTCAGGACCTCCAGACTCCATTGATCCCTGGTTATTGGATAGAGGATATCCCTGTTCAATCCAAGTGAATCAAAGTGGTTTATAGAGAAATCCAGCTCATAGTATTTTAACAGTACTTATTAACTATTGAATACAGGATTGGTTGTTATTTTGAAATTGTATTTTTAGGAACACCAAATCTAATTTTATATACAGTTATACCAAGTATCTGTGTATAATTGTGAACTTCTAAGATTTACACAACAGTGCTTGGTAAGGTCTGCTTTGGGTCTTAAACAGTGCTCACAGGTGCTCTTAGATAGGCATTCCCAATCCAAATGGGCAGAAGAAACACAAGATGGCAAACAATGCAGTCATATCTCCCACTCAAAACAAGCAGGAAGCAGAGCAGTCAATCAAAGACATAGAAGAGAACCCTCAAAAATGCTCTACAAAGTCTACTGATAAACATGTTAAATGAAAAGTTTGAATCCATCCATACATCAATCCATCCATAAAGTAATAGATGATTTCATGGCCTCAACAAAGAGAAAGATAATGAACTTCAAGAGTCATATGAAAAGATAACTACCCAGCCTAAAAGATTTGAGAGACAGCACTCAAAACCAAATTAATAATGTAAAAGATGTCCATGCAGGACCCTAAGAGATACTTCTAGCAAGGACATGGAAATCATCAGGAAAGACCAGTCTGAAGGAAAAGAGATTCAAAATCAAGTAACTAGCCTACAGTCTCAAGTAGGTGAAGCAGAGGATCAAATCTCAGGAGCTGAAGATTCCCTAGAATCTATGGAGAAATGTCACACAAAAATACAAAAACCAATCCAATCGATAAAACAGATCACTCCAGGAGCTCCAAGACACAAGCAGGAAGCACTATTTGAGGCGAATAGGAATTGAGAAAAAAACCAGGAGAAAGAAGTTAATGGAATATGCAACCTATTTAACAGAATATTAGCCAAGAACTTCCCAACTATCCAGGAAGGTAGGCCGATACAGATACAAGAAGCATTTAGAACCCCAAAGCGACCAGATCAGAATAGGACATCCCCACTGACACATTGTGATCATAACAGGATCAGTAGAGTCCAAGGAAAGAATCCTTAAAGATGTTACAGAGAAGAAAGTAATCACAAATAAAGGAAAAGCAAGCAGAATTACCCCAGACTTCTCAGCAGAGACCATGAAAAGCAAGGGGATCCTGGAATGAGGTATGCCAAACCCTAAACTATAATAAATATCAACCAAGATTGCTGTACCCAGCTAAACTCTCATTCATAGCTGAAGGTCAAATAAAAGTCTTCCAGAGGAAGGAAAAACTGAAACAATGTATCTCCACCAAACCAGCTTTACAGAAAATCCTCAAAGATGTACTATACAGGGAAAATAATCAAGATCCCAATACAGACAGAGAAATGAACCCTAAATAGAAAACCAGAATATTAGATCAAGAATTGGGAAGACACAGCTTTTAACAAGATAGCTACAATGAAAGGACAAATGATCATCTCTCCAAACCTAACTCTCAACATTAATGGACTTAATTCTTCATTCAAACGACATAGGCTCATTACTTGGATCAAACATCAAGATCCGTCTTTCTGCTGCCTCCAAGAGACACATCTATCTAGCAAAAGCAAACTTCTTCTAAAGGTGAAAGGCTGGAATAAAAATCTACCAATAAATGGCCCCCAAATGCAGGCTGGAGTGGAATTCTAGCATCAGATAAAATCGACTTCAAATTAAAAATGGTAAGAAGAGGACAAAGAAGGTTACTACATACTAATAAAGCGATGTCTCCTACAGGAGGATATACCATCTTAAATATCCACACACCAAATACAGGAGAAACCCAACTTCATCAAACCAACACTACTGACTCCTAAAATCACTCATAGTCCCAAACACATTGATTGTTGGAGACTTTAACACTCCACTGTCACCTCTGGACAGACCAACAGGCCAAAAACTGACCAAAGAATCCACAGAACTAATCAACTGCATAGACCCAACTAGACTTAACCAACATCTACAGAATATTCCATCAAGCAATACCAGAATACACATTCTTTTCAGCAGCCCATGAAACATTCTCCAAAATATATCACATCTTAGGGCACAAAGAAAATCTGTACAAATTCAGAAGTATCAAAATCATTCCCTGCCTTCCCTCAGACCACAATAGATTAAAATTAAAGCTCAACTGAAACAGCCACCACACAAAATGATACAATCCATGGAGACTAAGCAACACACTGCTGAACCATCAGTGGGTCATTGAAGAAATTAGACCAGTAATTCAATATTTATGGCATTCAACCAAGGTGAGTGCACAAAGTACCACCTCCTTTGGGACACAGCAAAGGCAGTACTCAGACGAAAATTTATATCTGAGTGCCTACACCAACAATCTGGATAAACAGCAACTCAACAACTTACGGAATCACCTTAATCTTCTCAAAAGAGAACAAGAAGCCATACCCCCAAGTCAATAGATGGAAGCAAATAATTAAAATCGAATCAGAATTAAATATACTTGAGAGGGAGAAAAAAAACCATCGCAACAATCAACAAAACAAAGCCTTGGTTCTTTGAGAATATTAACAAGATAGTCAAATTCCTAGCAAACCTGACCAAAAAACGATGGCAGCACACCCACATAAACAAGATCCGAGATAAAACAGGTAACATCACCACAGAAACAACCAAAATTCAGAACACATAAGGGACTATTTTGCAAACCTTTGTGCCAACAAATTCGAGAACCTGGAAGAAATGGATGATTTTCTAGAAAAAATTGATACCCCCAAACTTCAACCATGAAGATTTAAACCTTCTAAACAGACTCATACCCAGCCTTGAAATAGAAACAGCAATAAGTGATTTCCCATCAGAGAAAAAGCCCATGTCCAGATGGATTCACAGCAGAATTCTACAAGGCATTCAAAACAGAAGTCACACCAATATTTTTCAAAATCTTCAGTGAAATTGAAAGAGAACGTTCACTACCAGACTTATTCCTATGAAGCCAGTATAGCCCTCATCCCAAAACCAGGCAGGGACTCATCAACAAAACAGAACTATAGAACGATTTCCCTGATGAACATAGATGCAAAAATTCTCAACAAAATTCTGTCCAATCGACTTCAACAGGTCATCAAAAATATCATACACCATGTTCAAACTGGATCCATCCCAGGGATGCAAAGTCGGTTCAATATACGCAAGTCAATTAATGTAATCCACCACATCAACCAGAGCAAGGTAAAGAACCACATGGTTATATCTCTGGATGCAGAAAAGGCGTTCGATAAAATCCAGTACCCATTTATGATAAAAAATCCTGGAGAAATTGGGATTCCAAGGAACATTCCTGAATATAATAAAGGCAGTTTATTACAAACCAACAGCAAGCATAATTCTAAATGGTGTAAAGCCAAAGCCATTCCTTTGAAAACCAGGAGCAAGATTGAGATGTCTGCTCTCTCCCCTCCTCTTTAACATTCCTAGCCAGAGCAATTAGGCAAGAAGAAAACAAAAAGGGGATCCAAATAGGAAAAAGATGAAGTTAAGCTTTCTCTCTTTGCAGATTACATGATCCTATACCTAACGAACACCATAGACTCTAATCCCTAGCTACTAGAGCAGATCCAAAACTTTGGCAAAGTTGCAGGATATAAAATAAACCCTCGAAAATCAACAGCCTTTCTATATGCTAATAACACGAAGACAGAGCTGAAGTCAGGAAAGCAACTCCCTTTGCAATAGTCTCAAAAACATAAAAATACCTAGAAATAACCTTAACCAAAGTAGTGAAAGGACCTCTATGATTAGACTGTTTGGTGTAAGTGAACTGAACATCTCCGTGGGGGGGGGGGAAGGGAAAGGGGGAGGAGGGAGAGGGGTATGAGGGACAAGGTAACAAACTGTACAAGAAATGTATCCAGTGCCTAAAATATCTATAAACTGTAACCTTTCTGTACATCACTTTGATAATAAAAATTTGAAAAAAAAAAAAAAAAAGAACTAAGGAAATGGAAAAACCTCCCATGCTCCTCGATTGGGAAGAATTAATATAGTCAAAATGGCAATATTGCCAAAAGCTATCTACAAATTCCATGCAATACCCACTAATATCCCAACACCATTTTTTTAATGAAATTGAGGAAGCAATCCAGAAAATTTATATGGAAAAAATAAATGACCCCCCCGACTAGCAAAAACAATCCTAAGCAGAAAGAACAATGCCGGAGGAATTACAATACCAAACTTCAAGCTGTATTATAAAGCTATAGCTATAAAAACAGCTTGGAATTGGCAATGGAACAGGCCTGAAGACCAATGGAACAGAATTGAAGATCCAGCAGTGAACACACAGAACTAAGCCCCCTTAATCTTTGATAGAGGAGCTAAAAAAAATACGATGGAAGAAAGATAGCCTCTTTAACAAATGGTGATGGCAAAACTGGTTCAACACCCCACAACAAAGCAAAATTAGATCCTTATATATCATCCTGCACCAAAATCAATTCCACATGGATCAAAGATCTTGAAATTATAACAGATACCTTGAAAGCACTAAAAGAAGTAGGAGAAACACTTGGGCTCCTTGGCACAGGACAGACCTTCCTTAACAAAGAGCCATAAATGCTACAAATCACAAAAAGGACGAGCAAATGGGATTTGCATCAAATTGCTGAGCTTCTGCAGGGCAAAGGACATAGCTCACAAGATGAATGGAAAGCCTACAAGTTGGGAAAAGATCTTTATCAGCCATACAATGAACAAAGACCTCATATCTAAAATATATGCAGAACTACAAAAAAATTAAATTCCTCCAAAACAAAACCGCAAAGAACCAACAGCCCCCTCAACAAGTGGGCTAAAGACTTACAAAGAGACTTCTCTGATGAGGAAATGAGAATGGCCAAGAGTCATATGAAAAAGTGCTCTACCATCTCTGGCCATAAAAGAAATGCAAATCAAAACAACATTGAGATTCCATCTCACCCCAGTAAGAATGACCTATATCAAGAAAACTAACAATAATAAATGTTGGAGGGGATGTGGACAAAAGGGAACCTTACTTCATCGTTGGTGGGAATGTAAACTTGTTCAGCCACTCTGGCAAGTGGTATGGAGATTTCTCAGAAGGTAAACATAGAGCTCCCTTATGAATCCAGCAGCCCCACATTTGGCATCTACCCCAAAGACCACAGAGAAGAACACACAAAAGCCACCAGCACAACAATATTCATCAGCACAATTTGGCATAGCTAAAATATGGATCCCACCCAGTAACGCTCAGTAGATGAATGGATCAGGAAAAATGTGGTACATATACACAATGGAATTTCATACCTCTGTCTCAAAGAATGACATTGCCGCATTTGTAAGGAAATGAAAGGACTTGGAAAAAATTATCCTAAGTGAAGTGAGCAGACCCAAAGAAAACATGGATTCTATGCTCTCCCCTCATAGGGGAATAGTTAGCACAGGTTTGGGCTAGTCACAGCAGAGGATCACAAGAGCCCCAATAGCAATACTGTTATGAACACATAAGATGAGGCTAAGTGAAACAACCTCCATTTTATGGAAACAACTGTTATATCACTGCTGTAATTACTTTCAACATGCCATGTGTAACTGTAGCGTCTACTGTTGATGATGCTCTTGTATCCCCTTCCTGCGGTTGTACCTGCACTATCAGTTTATCTTATTTGAGTACATTGGAAACTGTATATACTGGTATTAGAATTAGGAAAGTGAAAGGGGAATACCAAAACCGAGAGACACAGGATAAAAAGACAAACGACTACAAAGGCAATGCTTTCAAAACTGTTTGGTGTAAGCCAAGTGAACAACTCTGGGGGGAGAGGAGCAGGGGGAGGGGGAGGGTAAATGAGGGAGGAGGTAACAAACAGTATAAGAAATGTTATCCAATGCCTAACATATGCAACTGTAAACCTCTCTGTACATCACTTTGACAATAAATAAGAAAAAAAAAATGTTTTTCCTATGAGGAAAACAATACAGTCTATGTTTCTTTAGGTCTGGTTCACTTCACTTAGTAAATTTTTTTTGGAATAATTAGTACATGTTTAGGCTAGTCCAAAGCCGAAGTCATAATAGCCCAATAGCTATGCCCCTTATGGACACTTAAGATGATGCTAAGTGAAATGATCTCCATGTTATGGAAACAAGTGGTATAACATTATTGTAATTATTTTCAACATGCAATATGAATCCGTACCCTTTTTATTTTCTCTCGTATTCCCTTCCTGTGGTTTTACCCCCCACTATCACTGTAACTCATCCTGAGCACCCTGGATACTGTATATACGTGTATTAGAGCTAGGGAAGAGAAAGTAAATATCAAAATCAATAGACAAAGGATAAAAATACAAACAACTCCAAACACAATACTCCACAAAACCATTTGGTGTAAACCAACCATACAACTCGTGGGTGGAAGGGGAAGCAGGAGGGAAGAGGTAGGCATGTGGAGGGGAGGAGGCGTTAACATGTTGGACAAGAAATGTACTCACTGCATTATATATGAAATTGTAACCCCTCTGTACTTCACTTTGACAATAAAGGAGAAAAAAGACAATAAATATTTTTGAAAGATTCTGAAACACCTAACATTTTTTAGAGTCATGACATATAATGCTTAAGATTCTCATGTTAATAACTAACATTTAGAATCAACACTCTCTTTCTCTGGCAATAGGAAAAACTACCAACACATACACTGTTTGTGGAATAAAGGTAAACATTTCCCTCAAAGAACTGCTAATCACCATACATTTCCTTTCTTCCTTCCTGTTATTTACTTCAGCCATTCTCTGGCCATAATCTGAGTGAAACCAGCCAAAAGGTACAGACACTGAGGCAGGAAGGGACAGATAGCATGAACCACACCAAGGTGGCTGAGGTCTGAGCTATTTTGGATACTATAACCTCAACATTAGGCACAGGTAGTGAGAGAGGAAGAGAGAGATCAGGAAAAGTAGAAGCCAAATGGCTGCTAGGTATAAAAATCTAGAGAAGTGTGGACTTAAGACAGTTGTCAGAAGCTGCAACACAAAAATGAATAAGATGTAAATTAGATGGGATGTTCAAGGAAATAACCAAACGAGAACATACAACAAAATAAGTCAAAGCTAGGACACGCGAAAAGAGTAGTGCAAAATTTGGGAGGTGGAACAACCTATCCTGCGTTTATTAAAAAAAAAATGCTTTCTGCACAAGCACAAACATCTCTCCAGCCTTCCTTCTCTCTCTACACATAGAATAAGCATTCCCTCCTCTGCAGCCTTTGCAAACAAGAGACACGCGATATTTTTGTTAGATAATGAAACAAATACCAGTGATGAGCCAAAAACTTAAATAGAGTAAAAGAGTTGGGACAGCACTGTGTTCACTCTATGAGAAATATCCAACAGGAATGTGCAGTGTCTTTATTCAACCACAGTTGTTTATTCGAATCACAAAGTCTAATGATTAAAGCATGTCTTCAACCCTCTGATATCTTGCTATTCTATTTATTCTTGTGTTATACATTTACAATGACCACTCTTAAGAATCTAGAAAGTTCTGAGGAAGAACTGGGGTAGGGGGGTGGTGCTTATGATTACTTCCCAAAGCATAAGGGTGAAAAAACAGCAGCTCATCAAGTGGGGGCAAGGGGGAGAGCGGGAGACAAATGAAGGGGAAGGGGGGGAATGTAGTCAAGAATTCATTGTACATACTACAAAAGTAAGAAAATGGAAAGGGTGGCAGAGGAAGGAGGGGCAAGAATGTTGAAAGGGGTGAGGTGGGTTAAGATCTGCCATATTCATAAACTGCTTTGTCAAATGGCAACTCCTTTGCACAAATACTTAAAGATAGTTTTTGTAAGAACTCAGAAGCTCTTCCCTTCACAGTAGTAGGACAAATTATTAGTTCCTACGCACAGGGGACTAGAGTCTTTCAGGTCAGTTGTGTTTTGGTGGGGTTTTGGTTTTTGAGCCAGCACTGAAAATTGAACTCAGAGACTGGGCTATGTCCCTTAGCTTTGTCACTCCATGCTGGCATGCTACCCCTTGAGAAATAGCCACCATTTCTGGTACTTTGGTGGTTCATGGAGGATGGATGTCATGGATTTCCCTGCCCAGGGCGGTTTCAAAGCACAATCCTCCAATCTCATGAGGATCTGGGATTACAGCCTGAGCCACAGGCTCCAGTTTCT
>NW_025961555.1:0-46735 GCF_023159225.1 Perognathus longimembris pacificus | reverse complement strand
AGCATGTTCATGTCGTTCCTAAATGAGCTTTTATCTCTCTCCCCTCACCACAAATCAGATTCTTCTGAGGAGTTCCCAGTACATTATCCTTTCCCCTGTGTAATTACCTTGAGAAGATCCAGCTCTTTTTATTCACAGAAGGTTTACTCCCTGATATACAGCTGCCTACCCGCTTCGTAAGTGCAGGTCCTAATTGAGCTTTTTTCTCTGTTCCCTCACCACAATCCAGATTCTTTTGGGGAGTGACCAGTACAGTAACCATACCAGGAAGTACTTAATTTATTAAGCTACTGCTTTTCTTAATCTCAGTGGAGATATTTACTGATAAACAGCTACCTACGCAGCATGTTCATGTCGTTCCTAAATGAGCTTTTATCTCTCTCCCCTCACCACAAATCAGATTCTTCTGAGGAGTTTCCAGTACATTATCCTTTCCTCTATGCAATTACCTTACCAAGCTCCAGCTGTTTTTATTCTTTTAAGGTTTACTCCCTGATATACTGCTGCCTACCCCCTTCGTAAGTGCAGGTCCTAAATGAGCTTTTTTCTCTGTTCCCTCACCACAATCCAGATTCTTTTGGGGAGTTACCAGTACAGTAACCATACCAGGAAGTACTTAATTTATTAAGCTACTGCTTTTCTTAATCTGAGTGGAGATATTTACTGATAAACAGCTACCTACGCAGCATGTTCATGTCGTTCCTAAATGAGCTTTTATCTCTCTCCCCTCACCACAAATCAGATTCTTCTGAGGAGTTCCCAGTACATTATCCTTTCCCCGGTGTAATTACCTTAACAAGTTCCAGCTGTTTTTATTCTCAGAAGGTTTACTCCCTGATATACTGCTGCCTACCCCCTTCGTAAGTGCAGGTCCTAAATGAGCTTTTTTCTCTGTTCCCTCACCACAATCCAGATTCTTTTGGGGAGTTACCAGTACAGTAACCATACCAGGAAGTACTTAATTTATTAAGCTACTGCTTTTCTTAATCTCAGTGGAGATATTTACTGATAAACAGCTACCTACACAGCATGTTCATGTCGTTCTTAAATGAGCTTTTATCCCTTTCCCCTCACCACAAATCAGATTCTTCTGAGGAGTTCCAGTACATTATCCTTTCCCCTGTGTAATTACCTTAACAAGCTCCAGCTGTTTTTATTCTCAGAAGGTTTACTCCCTGATATACAGCTGCCTACCCCCTTCGTAAGTGCAGGTCCTAAATGAGCTTTTTTCTCTGTTCCCTCACCACAATCCAGATTCTTTTGGGGAGTTACCAGTACAGAAACCATACAAGGAAGTACTTAATTTATTAAGCTACTGCTTTTCTTAATCTCAGTGGAGATATTTACTGATAAACAGCTATGTATGCAGCATGTTCATGTCGTTCCTAAATGAGCTTTTATCTCTCTCCCCTTACCATAAATCAGATTCTTCTGAGGAGTTCCCAGTACATTATCCTTTCCCCTGTGTAATTACGTTAACAAGCTCCAGCTGTTTTTATTCTCAGAAGGTTTACTCCCTGATATACAGCTGCCTAACCCCTTCGTAAGTGCAGGTCCTAAATGAGCTTTTTTCTCTGTTCCCTCACCACAATCCAGATTCTTTTGGGGAGTTACCAGTACAGTAACCATACCAGGAAGTACTTAATTTATTAAGCTACTGCTTTTCTTAATCTCATTGGAGATATTTACTGATAAACAGCTACCTACGCAGCATGTTCATGTTGTTCCTAAATGAGCTTTTTTTTTAGGAATATTTTATTTATTTATTTATTTATTTATTTTTGGCCAGTCCTGGGCCTTGGACTCAGGGCCTGAGCCCTGTCCCTGGCTTCTTCCCGCTCAAGGCTAGCACTCTGCCACTTGAGCCACAGCGCCGCTTCTGGCCGTTTTCTGTATATGTGGTGCTGGGGAATCGAACCTAGGGACTCGTGTATCCCAGGCAGGCACTCTTGACACTAGGCTATATCCCCAGCCCCCTAAATGAGCTTTTATCTCTCTCCCCTCACCACAAATGAGATTCTTCTGAGGAGTTCCCAGTACGTTATGCTTTCCCCTGTGTAATTACCTTAAGAAGCTCCAGCTGTTTTTATTCTCAGAAGGTTTACTCCCTGATATACAGCTGCCTACCCCCTTCGTAAGTGCAGGTAATAAATGAGCATTTTTCTCTGTTCCCTCACCAAAATCCAGATTCTTTTGGGGAGTTACCAGTACAGTATCCATACCAGGAAGTACTTAATTTATTAAGCTACTGCTTTTCTTAATCTCAGTGGAGATATTTACTGATAAACAGCTACCTACGCAGCATGTTCATGTCGTTCCTAAATGAGCTTTTATCTCTCTCCGCTCACCACAAATCAGATTCTTCTGAGGAGTTCCCAGTACATTATCCTTTCCCCTGTGTAATTACCTTAACAAGCTCCAGCTGTTTTTATTCTCAGAAGGTTTACTCCCTGATATACAGCTGCCTAACCCCTTCGTAAGTGCAGGTCCTAAATGAGCTTTTTTCTCTGTTCCCTCACCACAATCCAGATTCTTTTGGGGAGTGACCAGTACAGTAACCATACCAGGAAGTACTTAATTTATTAAGCTACTGCTTTTCTTAATCTCAGTGGAGAAATTTACTGATAAACAGCTACCTACGCAGCATGTTCACGTCGTTCCTAAATGAGCTTTTTTTTTTTTCACAAATTTTTATTATCAAACTGACGTACAGAGAGGTTATAGTATCATACGTTGGGCATTGGATACATTTCTTGTACTGTTTGTTGCCTTGTCCCTCATGCCCCCCTCCCTCCCCCCCTTTCCCTCCCCCCCCAATTGTTCAGTTCACTTACACCAAACAGTTTTGCAAGTATTGCTTTTGTAGTTATTTCTCTTTTTTTACCCTGTGTCTCTCGAATTTGGTATTCCCTTTGAATTTCCTACTTCCAATACCAGTAAACACGGTTTCCAATATACTCAGATAAGATTACAGAGATAGTGTAGGTGCAAACATAGGAAGGTGATACAAAACATCATCAATAATAGAAACTACACATACACGTAAGACGTTGAAAGTAGTTATAACTGTGATATATCACTTGTTTCCATATCATGGAGTTCATTTCATTTAGCATCATCTTATGTGTTTCTAAGGGTATAGCTATTGGGCCTTGTGATGCTCTGCTATGGCTTGCCTAAACCTGTACTAATTATTCCCAATAAGGGAGGCCATAGAGTCCATGTTTCTTTGGGTCTGGCTCACTTCACTTAGTATGACTATTTCCAAGTCTTTCCATTTCCTTACAAATGGAACAATGTCATTCTTTCTGATAGAGGCATAAAATTCCATTGTGTAAATGTACCACATTTTCCTGATCCATTCATCTATGGAGGGTCATCTGGGTTGGTTCCAGCTTCTCGCTATGACAAATTGTGCTGCGATGAACATTGTTGTGCTGGTGGCATTACTGTGATTTTGTTTGTGGTCTTTTGGATAGATACCCAACAGTGGGGCTGCTAGGTCATAGGGGAGTTCTATATTGAGCCTTCTGAGGAATCTCCATACTGCTTGCCAGAGTGGCTGAACCAGTTTACATTCCCACCAACAATGAAGTAGGGTTCCCTTTTGGCCACATCCCCTCCAACCAGTACAGTAACCATACCAGGAAGTACTTAATTTATTAAGCTACTGCTTTTCTTAATCTCAGTGGAGATATTTACTGATAAACAGCTACCTACGCAGCATGTTCATGTCGTTCCTAAATGAGCTTTTATCTCTCTCCCCTCACCACAAATCAGATTCTTCTGAGGAGGTCCCAGTACATTATCCTTTCCCCTGTGTAATTACCTTAACAAGCTCCAGCTGTTTTTATTCTCAGAAGGTTTACTCCCTGATATATAGCTGCCTACCCCCTTCGTAAGTGCAGGTCCTAAATGAGCTTTTTTCTCTGTTCCCTCACCATAATCCAGATTCTTTGGGGGAGTTACCAGACCAGTAACCATAACAGGAAGTACTTAATTTATTAAGCTACTGCTTTTCTTAATCTCAGTGGAGATATTTCCTGATAAACAGCTACCTACGCAGCATGTTCATGTCGTTCCTAAATGAGCTTTTATCTCTCTCCCCTCACCACAAATCAGATTCTTCTGAGGAGTTCCCAGTACATTATCCTTTCCCCTGTGTAATTACCTTAACAAGCTCCAGCTGTTTTTATTCTCAGAAGGTTTACTACCTGATATACAGCTGCCTACATCCTTCATAAGTGCAGGTCCTAAATGAGCTTTTTTCTCTGTTCCCTCACCACAATCCAGATTCTTTTGGGTAGTTACCAGTACAGTAACAATACTAGGAAGTACTTAATTTATTAAGCTACTGCTTTTCTTAATCTCAGTGTAGATATTTACTGATAAACAGCTACCTACGCAGCATGTTCATGTCGTTCCTAAATGAGCTTTTAACTCTATCCCCTCACCACAAATCAGATTCTTCTGAGGAGTTCCCAGTACATTATCCGTTCCCCTGTGTAATTACCTTAACAAGCTCCAGCTGTTTTTATTCTCAGAAGGTTTACTCCCTGATATACAGCTGCCTACCCCCTTCGTAAGTTCAGGTCCTAAATGATATTATTCCTCTGTTCCCTCACCACAATCCAGATTCTTTTGGGGAGTTACCAGTACAGTAACCATACTAGGAAGTACTTAATTTATTAAGCTACTGCTTTTCTTAATCTCAGTGGAGATATTTACTGATAAACAGCTACCTATGCAGCATGTACATGTCGTTCCTAAATGAGCTTTTATCTCTCTCCCCTCACCACAAATCGGATTCTTCTGAAGAGTTCTAAGTACATTATCCTTTCCCCAGTGTAATTACCTTAACAAGCTCCAGCTGTTTATATTCTCAGAAGTTATACTCCCTGATATACAGCTGCCTACCCCCTTCGTAAGTGCAGGTCCTAAATGAGCTTTTTTCTCTGTTCCCTCACCACAATCCAGATTCTTTTGGGGAGTTACCAGTACAGTAACCATACCAGGAAGTACTTAATTTATTAAGCTACTGCTTTTCTTAATCTCAGTGGAGATATTTACTGATAAACAGCTACGTATGCAGCATGTTCATGTCGGTCCTAAATGAGCTTATATCTCTCTCCACTCACCACAAATCAGATTCTTCTGAGGAGTTCCCAGTACATTATCCTTTCCCCTGTGTAATTACCTTAACAAGCTCCAGCTGTTTTTATTCTCAGAAGGTTTACACCCTGATATACAGCTGCCTACACCCTTCGTAAGTGCAGGTCCTAAATGAGCTTTTTTCTCTGTTCCCTCACCACAATCCAGATTCTTTTGGGGAGTTACCAGTACAGTAACCATACCAGGAAGTACTTAATTTATTAAGCTACTGCTTTTCTTAATCTCAGTGGAGATATTTACTGATAAACAGCTACCTACGGAGCATGTTCATGTCGCTCCTAAATGAGCTTTTATCTCTCTCCCCTCACCACAAATCAGATTCTTCTGAGGAGTTCCCAGGACATTGTCCTTTCCCCTGTGTAATTACCTTAACAAGCTCCAGCTGTTTTTATTCTCAGAAGGTTTACTCCCTGATATAGAGCTGCCTACCCCCTTCGTAAGTGCAGGTCCTAAATGAGCTTTTTTCTCTGTTCCCTCACCACAATCCAGATTCTTTTGGGGAGTTACCAGTACAGTAACCATACCAGGAAGTACTTAATTTATTAAGCTACTGCTTTTCTTAATCTCAGTGGAGATATTTACTGATAAACAGCTACCTACGCAGCATGTTCATGTTGTTCCTAAATGAGCTTTTTTTTTTTTTTTTTTTTTTTTAGGAATATTTTATTTATTTATTTATTTATTTATTTTTGGCCAGTCCTGGGCCTTGGACTCAGGGCCTGAGCCCTGTCCCTGGCTTCTTCCCGCTCAAGGCTAGCACTCTGCCACTTGAGCCACAGCGCCGCTTCTGGCCGTTTTCTGTATATGTGGTGCTGGGGAATCGAACCTAGGGACTCGTGTATCCGAGGCAGGCACTCTTGACACTAGGCTATATCCCCAGCCCCCTAAATGAGCTTTTATCTCTCTCCCCTCACCACAAATGAGATTCTTCTGAGGAGTTCCCAGTACGTTATGCTTTCCCCTGTGTAATTACCTTAACAAGCTCCAGCTGTTTTTATTCTCAGAAGGTTTACTCCCTGATATACAGCTGCCTACCCCCTTCGTAAGTGCAGGTAATAAATGAGCATTTTTCTCTGTTCCCTCACCAAAATCCAGATTCTTTTGGGGAGTTACCAGTACAGTATCCATACCAGGAAGTACTTAATTTATTAAGCTACTGCTTTTCTTAATCTCAGTGGAGATATTTACTGATAAACAGCTACCTACGCAGCATGTTCATGTCGTTCCTAAATGAGCTTTTATCTCTCTCCGCTCACCACAAATCAGATTCTTCTGAGGAGTTCCCAGTACATTATCCTTTCCCCTGTGTAATTACCTTAACAAGCTCCAGCTGTTTTTATTCTCAGAAGGTTTACTCCCTGATATACAGCTGCCTACCCCCTTCGTAAGTGCAGGTCCTAAATGAGCTTTTTTCTCTGTTCCCTCACCACAATCCAGATTCTTTTGGGGAGTGACCAGTACAGTAACCATACCAGGAATTACTTAATTTATTAAGCTACTGCTTTTTATTAATCTCAGTGGAGATATTTACTGATAAACAGCTACGTATGCAGCATGTTCATGTCGTTCCTAAATGAGCTTTTATCTCTCTCCCCTCACCACAAATCAGATTCTTCTGAGGAGTTCCCAGTACATTATCCTTTCCCCTGTGTAATTACCTTAACAAGCTCCAGCTGTTTTTATTCTCAGAAGGTTTACTCCCTGATATACAGCTGCCTACCCCCTTTGTAAGTGCAGGTCCTAAATGAGCTTTTTTCTCTGTTCCCTCACCACAATCCAGATTCTTTTGGGGAGTTACCAGTACAGTAACCATACCAGGAAGTACTTAATTTATTAAGCTACTGCTTTTCTTAATCTCAGTGGAGATATTTACTGATAAACAGCTACCTACGCAGCATGTTCATGTCGTTCCTAAATGAGCTTTTATCTCTCTCCCCTCACCACAAATCAGATTCTTCTGAGGAGTTCCCAGTACATTATCATTTCCCCTGTGTAATTTCCTTAACAAGCTCCAGCTGTTTTTATTCTCAGAAGGTTTACTCCCTGATATACAGCTGCCTACCCCCTTCGAAAGTGCAGCTCCTAAATGAGCTATTTCTCTATTCCCTCACCACAATCCAGATTCTTTTGGGGAGTTACCAGTACAGTAACCATGCCAGGAAGTACTTAATTTATTAAGCTACTGCTTTTCTTAATCTCAGTGGAGATATTTACTGATAAACAGCTACCTACGCAGCATGTTCATGTCGTTCCTAAATGAGCTTTTATCTCTCTCCACTCACCACAAATCAGATTCTTCTGAAGAGTTCCCAGTACATTATCCTTTCTCCTGTGTAATTACATTAACCGGCTCCAGCTGTTTTTATTCTCAGAAGGTTTACTCCCTGATATACAGGTGCCTACCCCCTTCGTAAGTGCAGGTCCTAAATGAACTTTTTTCTCTGTTCCCTCACCACAATCCAGATTCTTTTGGGTAGTTACCAGTACAGTATCCATACCAGGAAGTACTTAATTTATTAAGCTACTGCTTTTCCTAATCTCAGTGGAGATATTTACTGATAAATAGCTACCTACGCAGCATGTTCATGTCGTTCCTAAATGAGCTTTTATCTCTCTCCCCTCACCACAAATCAGATTCTTCTGAGGAGTTCCCAGTACTTCATATTTTCCCCTGTGTAATTACCTTAACAAGCTCCAGCTGTTTTTATTCTCAGAAGTTTTACTCCCTGATATACAGCTGCCTACCCCCTTCGTAAGTGCAGGTCCTAAATGAGATTTTCTGTTCCCTCACCACAATCCTGATTCTTTTGGGGAGTTACCAGTACAATAACCATACCAGGAAGTACTTAATTTATTAAGCTACTGCTTTTCTTAATCTCAGTGGAGATATTTACTGATAAACAGCTACCTACGCAGCATGTTCATGTCGTTCATAAATGAGCTTTTATCTCTCTCCCCTCACCACAAATCAGATTCTCCTGAGGAGTTCC
The DNA here is from genome assembly GCF_023159225.1 of Perognathus longimembris pacificus. Taxonomy (NCBI): domain Eukaryota; kingdom Metazoa; phylum Chordata; class Mammalia; order Rodentia; family Heteromyidae; genus Perognathus; species Perognathus longimembris. The sequence continues at coordinate 38,573 of NW_025961555.1, read as the reverse complement.
CAGTACATTATCCTTTCCCCTGTGTAATTACTTTAACAAGCTCCAGCTGTTTTTATTCTCAGAAGGTTTACTCCGTGATATACAGCTGCCTACCCCCTTCGTAAGTGCAGGTCCTAAATGAGCTTTTTTCTCTGTTCCCTCACCACAGTCCAGATTCTTTTGGGGAGTTACCAGTACAGTAACCATACCAGGAAGTACTTAATTTATTAAGCTACTGCTTTTCTTAATCTCAGTGGAGATATTTACTGATAAACAGCTACCTACGGAGCATGTTCATGTCGCTCCTAAATGAGCTTTTATCTCTCTCCCCTCACCACAAATCAGATTCTTCTGAGGAGTTCCCAGGACATTATCCTTTCCCCTGTGTAATTACCTTAACAAGCTCCAGCTGTTTTTATTCTCAGAAGGTTTACTCCCTGATATAGAGCTGCCTACCCCCTTCGTAAGTGCAGGTCCTAAATGAGCTTTTTTCTCTGTTCCCTCACCACAATCCAGATTCTTTTGGGGAGTTACCAGTACAGTAACCATACCAGGAAGTACTTAATTTATTAAGCTACTGCTTTTCTTCATCTCAGTGGAAATATTTACTGATAAACAGCTACCTACGCAGCATGTTCATGTCGTTCCTAAATGAGCTTTTATCTCTCTCCCCTCACCACAAATCAGATTCTTCTGAGGAGTTTCCAGTACAGTATCCTTTCCCCTGTGCAATTACCTTAACAAGCTCCAGCTGTTTTTATTCTCAGAAGGTTTACTCCCTGATATAGAGCTGCCTACCCCCTTCGTAAGTGCAGGTCCTAAATGAGCTTTTTTCTCTGTTCCCTCACCACAATCCAGATTCTTTTGGGGAGTTACCAGTACAGTAACCATACCAGGAAGTACTTAATTTATTAAGCTACTGCTTTTCTTAATCTCAGTGGAGATATTTACTGATAAACAGCTACCTACGCAGCATGTTCATGTCGTTCCTAAATGAGCTTTTATCTCTCTCCCCTCACCACAAATCAGATTCTTCTGAGGAGTTTCCAGTACATTATCCTTTCCCCTATGCAATTACCTTACCAAGCTCCAGCTGTTTTTATTCTCATAAGGTTTACTCCCTGATATACTGCTGCCTACCCCCTTCGTAAGTGCAGGTCCTAAATGAGCTTTTTTATCTGTTCCCTCACCACAATCCAGATTCTTTTGGGGAGTTACCAGTACACTAACCATACCAGGAAGTACTTAATTTATTAAGCTACTGCTTTTCTTAATCTGAGTGGAGATATTTACTGATAAACAGCTACCTACTCAGCATGTTCATGTCGTTCCTAAATGAGCTTTTATCTCTCTCCCCTCACCACAAATCAGATTCTTCTGAGGAGTTCCCAGTACATTATCCTTGCCCCTGTGTAATTACCTTAACAAGCTCCAGCTGTTTTTATTCTTAGAAGGTTTACACCCTGATATACAGCTGCCTACCCCCTTCGTAAGTGCAGGTCCTAAATGAGCTTTTTTCTCTGTTCCCTCACCACAATCCAGATTCTTTTGGGGAGTTACCAGTACAGTAACCATACCAGGAAGTACTTAATTTATTAAGCTACTGCTTTTCTTAATCTCAGTGGAGATATTTACTGATAAACAGCTATGTATGCAGCATGTTCGTGTCGCTCAAAAATGAGCTTTTATCTCTCTCCCCTCACCATAAATCAGATTCTTCTGAGGAGTTCCCAGTACATTATCCTTTCCCCTGTGTAATTACGTTAACAAGCTCCAGCTGTTTTTATTCTCAGAAGGTTTACTCCCTGATATACAGCTGCCTAACCCCTTCGTAAGTGCAGGTCCTAAATGAGCTTTTTTCTCTGTTCCCTCACCACAATCCAGATTCTTTTGGGGAGTTACCAGTACAGTAACCATACCAGGAATTACTTAATTTATTAAGCTACTGCTTTTCTTAATCTCAGTGGAGATATTTACTGATAAACAGCTACCTACGCAGCATGTTCATGTTGTTCCTAAATGAGCTTTTTTTTTTTTTTTTTTTTTTAGGAATATTTTATTTATTTATTTATTTATTTATTTTTGGCCAGTCCTGGGCCTTGGACTTAGGGCCTGAGCCCTGTCCCTGGCTTCTTCCCGCTCAAGGCTAGCACTCTGCCACTTGAGCCACAGCGCCGCTTCTGGCCGTTTTCTGTATATGTGGTGCTGGGGAATCGAACCTAGGGACTCGTGTATCCGAGGCAGGCACTCTTGACACTAGGCTATATCCCCAGCCCCCTAAATGAGCTTTTATCTCTCTCCCCTCACCACAAATGAGATTCTTCTGAGGAGTTCCCAGTACGTTATGCTTTCCCCTGTGTAATTACCTTAACAAGCTCCAGCTGTTTTTATTCTCAGAAGGTTTACTCCCTGATATACAGCTGCCTACCCCATTCGTAAGTGCAGGTAATAAATGAGCATTTTTCTCTGTTCCCTCACCAAAATCCAGATTCTTTTGGGGAGTTACCAGTACAGTATCCATACCAGGAAGTACTTAATTTATTAAGCTACTGCTTTTCTTAATCTCAGTGGAGATATTTACTGATAAACAGCTACCTACGCAGCATGTTCATGTCGTTCCTAAATGAGCTTTTATCTCTCTCCGCTCACCACAAATCAGATTCTCCTGAGGAGTTCCCAGTACATTATCCTTTCCCCTGTGTAATTACCTTAACAAGCTCCAGCTGTTTTTATTCTCAGAAGGTTTACTCCCTGATATACAGCTGCCTACCGCCTTCGTAAGTGCAGGTCCTAAATGAGCTTTTTTCTCTGTTCCCTCACCACAATCCAGATTCTTTTGGGGAGTGACCAGTACAGTAACCATACCAGGAATTACTTAATTTATTAAGCTACTGCTTTTCTTAATCTCAGTGGAGATATTTACTGATAAACAGCTACGTATGCAGCATGTTCATGTCGTTCCTAAATGAGCTTTTATCTCTCTCCCCTCACCACAAATCAGATTCTTCTGAGGAGTTCCCAGTACATTATCCTTTCCCCTGTGTAATTACCTTAACAAGCTGCAGCTGTTTTTATTCTCAGAAGGTTTACTCCCTGATATACAGCTGCCTACCCCCTTCGTAAGTGCAGGTCCTAAATGAGCTTTTTTCTCTGTTCCCTCACCACAATCCAGATTCTTTTGGGGAGTTACCAGTACAGTAACCATACCAGGAAGTACTTAATTTATTAAGCTACTGCTTTTCTTAATCTCAGTGGAGGTATTTACTGATAAACAGCTACCTACGCAGCATGTTCATGTCGTTCCTAAATGAGCTTTTATCTCTCTCCCCTCACCACAAATCAGATTCTTCTGAGGAGTTCCCAGTACATTATCCTTTCCCCTGTGTAATTACCTTAACAAGCTCCAGCTGTTTTTATTCTCAGAAGGTTTACTCCCTGATATACAGCTGCCTACCCCCTTCGAAAGTGCAGGTCCTAAATGAGCTTTTTTCTCTATTCCCTCACCACAATCCAGATTCTTTTGGGGAGTTACCAGTACAGTGTCCATAGCAGGAAGTACTTAATTTATTAAGCTACTGCTTTTCTTAATCTCAGTGGAGATATTTACTGATAAACAGCTACCTACGCAGCATGTTCATGTCGTTCCTAAATGAGCTTTTATCTCTCTCCACTCACCACAAATCAGATTCTTCTGAAGAGTTCCCAGTACATTATCCTTTCTCCTGTGTAATTACATTAACCGGCTCCAGCTGTTTTTATTCTCAGAAGGTTTACTCCCTGATATACAGGTGCCTACCCCCTTCGTAAGTGCAGGTCCTAAATGAACTTTTTTCTCTGTTCCCTCACCACAATCCAGATTCTTTTGGGTAGTTACCAGTACAGTATCCATACCAGGAAGTACTTAATTTATTAAGCTACTGCTTTTCTTAATCTCAGTGGAGATATTTACTGATAAATAGCTACCTACGCAGCATGTTCATGTCGTTCCTAAATGAGCTTTTATCTCTCTCCCCTCACCACAAATCAGATTCTTCTGAGGAGTTCCCAGTACATTATCCTTTCCCCTGTGTAATTACCTTAACAAGCTCCAGCTGTTTTTATTCTCAGAAGGTTTACTCCCTGATATACAGCTGCCTACCCCCTTCGTAAGTGCAGGTCCTAAATGAGCTTTTTTCTCTGTTCCCTCACCACAATCCAGATTCTTTTGGGGAGTGACCAGTACAGTAACCATACCAGGAATTACTTAATTTATTAAGCTACTGCTTTTCTTAATCTCAGTGGAGATATTTACTGATAAACAGCTACGTATGCAGCATGTTCATGTCGTTCCTAAATGAGCTTTTATCTCTCTCCCCTCACCACAAATCAGATTCTTCTGAGGAGTTCCCAGTACATTATCCTTTCCCCTGTGTAATTACCTTAACAAGCTGCAGCTGTTTTTATTCTCAGAAGGTTTACTCCCTGATATACAGCTGCCTACCCCCTTCGTAAGTGCAGGTCCTAAATGAGCTTTTTTCTCTGTTCCCTCACCACAATCCAGATTCTTTTGGGGAGTTACCAGTACAGTAACCATACCAGGAAGTACTTAATTTATTAAGCTACTGCTTTTCTTAATCTCAGTGGAGGTATTTACTGATAAACAGCTACCTACGCAGCATGTTCATGTCGTTCCTAAATGAGCTTTTATCTCTCTCCCCTCACCACAAATCAGATTCTTCTGAGGAGTTCCCAGTACATTATCATTTCCCCTGTGTAATTTCCTTAACAAGCTCCAGCTGTTTTTATTCTCAGAAGGTTTACTCCCTGATATACAGCTGCCTACCCCCTTCGAAAGTGCAGGCCCTAAATGAGCTTTTTTCTCTATTCCCTCACCACAATCCAGATTCTTTTGGGGAGTTACCAGTACAGTAACCATACCAGGAAGTACTTAATTTATTAAGCTACTGCTTTTCTTAATCTCACTGGAGATATTTACTGATAAACAGCTACCTACGCAGCATGTTCATGTCGTTCCTAAATGAGCTTTTATCTCTCTCCACTCACCACAAATCAGATTCTTCTGAAGAGTTCCCAGTACATTATCCTTTCTCCTGTGTAATTACATTAACCGGCTCCAGCTGTTTTTATTCTCAGAAGGTTTACTCCCTGATATACAGGTGCCTACCCCCTTCGTAAGTGCAGGTCCTAAATGAACTTTTTTCTCTGTTCCCTCACCACAATCCAGATTCTTTTGGGTAGTTACCAGTACAGTATCCATACCAGGAAGTACTTAATTTATTAAGCTACTGCTTTTCTTAATCTCAGTGGAGATATTTACTGATAAATAGCTACCTACGCAGCATGTTCATGTCGTTCCTAAATGAGCTTTTATCTCTCTCCCCTCACCACAAATCAGATTCTTCTGAGGAGTTCCCAGTACTTCATATTTTCCCCTGTGTAATTACCTTAACAAGCTCCAGCTGTTTTTATTCTCAGAAGTTTTACTCCCTGATATACAGCTGCCTACCCACTTCGTAAGTGCAGGTCCTAAATGAGATTTTCTGTTCCCTCACCACAATCCAGATTCTTTTGGGGAGTTACCAGTACAATAACCATACCAGGAAGTACTTAATTTATTAAGCTACTGCTTTTCTTAATCTCAGTGGAGATATTTACTGATAAACAGCTACCTACGCAGCATGTTCATGTCGTTCATAAATGAGCTTTTATCTCTCTCCCCTCACCACAAATCAGATTCTCCTGAGGAGTTCCCAGTACATTATCCTTTCCCCTGTGTAATTACCTTAACAAGCTCCAGCTGTTTTTATTCTCAGAAGGTTTACTCCGGGATATACAGCTGCCTACCCCCTTCGTAAGTGCAGGTCCTAAATGAGCTTTTTTCTCTGTTCCCTCACCACAATCCAGATTCTTTTGGGGAGTTACCAGTACAGTAACCATACCAGGAAGTACTTAATTTATTAAGCTACTGCTTTTCTTAATCTCAGTGGAGATATTTACTGATAAACAGCTACCTACGGAGCATGTTCATGTCGCTCCTAAATGAGCTTTTATCTCTCTCCCCTCACCACAAATCAGATTCTTCTGAGGAGTTCCCAGGACATTATCCTTTCCCCTGTGTAATTACCTTAACAAGCTCCAGCTGTTTTTATTCTCAGAAGGTTTACTCCCTGATATACAGCTGCCTACCTCCTTCGTAAGTGCAGGTCCTAAATGAGCTTTTTCTCTGTTCCCTCACCACAATCCAGATTCTTTTGGGGAGTTACCAGTACAGTAACCATACCAGGAAGTACTTAATTTATTAAGCTACTGCTTTTCTTAATCTCAGTGGAGATATTTACTGATAAACAGCTACCTACGCAGCATGTTCATGTCGTTCCTAAATGAGCTTTTATCTCTCTCCCCTCACCACAAATCAGATTCTTCTGAGGAGTTTCCAGTACATTATCCTTTCCCCTATGCAATTACCTTACCAAGCTCCAGCTGTTTTTATTCTCATAAGGTTTACTCCCTGATATACTGCTGCCTACCCCCTTCGTAAGTGCAGGTCCTAAATGAGCTTTTTTCTCTGTTCCCTCACCACACTTCAGATTCTTTTGGGGAGTTACCAGTACAGTAACCATACCAGGAAGTACTTAATTTATTAAGCTACTGCTTTTCTTAATCTGAGTGGAGATATTTACTGATAAACAGCTACCTACGCAGCATGTTCATGTCGTTCCTAAATGAGCTTTTATCTCTCTCCCCTCACCACAAATCAGATTCTTCTGAGGAGTTCCCAGTACATTATCCTTTCCCCTGTGTAATTACCTTAACAAGCACCAGCTGTTTTTATTCTCAGAAGGTTTACTCCCTGATATACATCTGCCTACCCCCTTCGTAAGTGCAGGTCCTAAACGAGCTTTTTTCTCTGTTCCCTCACCACAATCCAGATTATTTTGGGGAGTTACCAGTACAGTAACCATACTAGGAAGTAAATAATTTATTAAGGTACTGCTTTTCTTAATCTCAGTGGAGATATTTAGTGATAAACAGCTACCTACACAGCATGTTCATGTCGTTCCTAAATGAGCGTTTTTCTCTGTTCCCTCACCACAATCCAGATTCTTTGGGGAGTTACCAGTACTGTATCCATACCAGGAAGTACTTAATTTATTAAGCTACTGCTTTTCTTAATCTCAGTGGAGATATTTACTGATAAACAGCTACATACACAGCATATTCATGTCGTACCTAAATGAGCTTTTATCTATGTCCCCTCACCAACAAACCAGATTCTTCTGAGGAGTTCCAAGTACTTTATCCTTTCCCCTGTGTAATTACCTTAACAAGCTCCAGCTATTTTTATTCTCAGAAGGTTTACTCCATGATATACATCTGCCTACCCCCTTCGTAAGTGCAGGTCCTAAACGAGCTTTTTTCTCTGTTCCCTCACCACAATCCAGATTATTTTGGGGAGTTACCAGTACAGTAACCATACTAGGAAGTAAATAATTTATTAAGGTACTGCTTTTCTTAATCTCAGTGGAGATATTTAGTGATAAACAGCTACCTACACAGCATGTTCATGTCGTTCCTAAATGAGCGTTTTTCTCTGTTCCCTCACCACAATCCAGATTCTTTGGGGAGTTACCAGTACTGTATCCATACCAGGAAGTACTTAATTTATTAAGCTACTGCTTTTCTTAATCTCAGTGGAGATATTTACTGATAAACAGCTACCTACGCAGCATGTTCATGTCGTTCCTAAATGAGCTTTTATCTCTCTCTCCTCACCACAAATCAGATTCTTCTGAGGAGTTACCAGTACATTATCCTTTCCCCTGTGTAATTACCTTAACAAGCTCCAGCTGTTTTTATTCTCAGAATGTTTACTCCCTGATATACTGCTGCCTACCCCCTTCGTATGTGCAGGTCCTAAATGAGCTATTTTCTCTGTTCCCTCACCACAATCCAGACTCTTTTGGGGAGTTACCAGTACAGTAACCATACCAGGAAGTACTTAATTTATTAAGCTACTGGTTTTCTTAATCTCATTGGAGATATTTACTGATAAACAGCTACCTACGCAGCATGTTCATGTCGTTCCTAAATGAGCTTTTATCTCTCTCCCCTAACCACAAATCAGATTCTTCTGAGGAGTTCCCAGTACTTTATCCTTTCCCCTGTGTAATTACCTTAACAAGCTCCAGCTATTTTTATTCTCAGAAGGTTTACTCCATGATATACATCTGCCTACCCCCTTCGTAAGTGCAGGTCCTAAACGAGCTTTTTTCTCTGTTCCCTCACCACAATCCAGATTATTTTGGGGAGTTACCAGTACAGTAACCATACTAGGAAGTAAATAATTTATTAAGGTACTGCTTTTCTTAATCTCAGTGGAGATATTTAGTGATAAACAGCTACCTACACAGCATGTTCATGTCGTTCCTAAATGAGCGTTTTTCTCTGTTCCCTCACCACAATCCAGATTCTTTGGGGAGTTACCAGTACTGTATCCATACCAGGAAGTACTTAATTTATTAAGCTACTGCTTTTCTTAATCTCAGTGGAGATATTTACTGATAAACAGCTACATACACAGCATATTCATGTCGTACCTAAATGAGCTTATATCTATGTCCCCTCACCAACAAACCAGATTCTTCTGAGGAGTTCCAAGTACTTTATCCTTTCCCCTGTGTAATTACCTTAACAAGCTCCAGCTATTTTTATTCTCAGAAGGTTTACTCCATGATATACATCTGCCTACCCCCTTCGTAAGTGCAGGTCCTAAACGAGCTTTTTTCTCTGTTCCCTCACCACAATCCAGATTATTTTGGGGAGTTACCAGTACAGTAACCATACTAGGAAGTAAATAATTTATTAAGGTACTGCTTTTCTTAATCTCAGTGGAGATATTTAGTGATAAACAGCTACCTACACAGCATGTTCATGTCGTTCCTAAATGAGCGTTTTTCTCTGTTCCCTCACCACAATCCAGATTCTTTGGGGAGTTACCAGTACTGTATCCATACCAGGAAGTACTTAATTTATTAAGCTACTGCTTTTCTTAATCTCAGTGGAGATATTTACTGATAAACAGCTACCTACGCAGCATGTTCATGTCGTTCCTAAATGAGCTTTTATCTCTCTCTCCTCACCACAAATCAGATTCTTCTGAGGAGTTACCAGTACATTATCCTTTCCCCTGTGTAATTACCTTAACAAGCTCCAGCTGTTTTTATTCTCAGAATGTTTACTCCCTGATATACTGCTGCCTACCCCCTTCGTATGTGCAGGTCCTAAATGAGCTATTTTCTCTGTTCCCTCACCACAATCCAGACTCTTTTGGGGAGTTACCAGTACAGTAACCATACCAGGAAGTACTTAATTTATTAAGCTACTGGTTTTCTTAATCTCATTGGAGATATTTACTGATAAACAGCTACCTACGCAGCATGTTCATGTCGTTCCTAAATGAGCTTTTTTCTCTCTCCCCTCACCACAAATCAGATTCTTCTGAGGAGTTCCCAGTACATTATCCTTTCCCCTGTGTAATTACCTTAACAAGCTCCAGCTGTTTTTATTCTCAGAAGGTTTACTCCCTGATATACAGCTGCCTACCCCCTTCGTAAGTGCAGGTCCTAAATGAGCTATTTTCTCTGTTCCCTCACCACAATCCAGACTCTTTTGGGGAGTTACCAGTACAGTAACCATACCAGGAAGTACTTAATTTATTAAGCTACTGCTTTTCTTATTCTCAGTGGAGATATTTACTGATTAACAGCTACATACGCAGCATGTTCATGTCGTTCCTAAATGAGCTTTTATCTCTCTCTCCTCACCACAAATCAGATTCTTCTGAGGAGTTACCAGTACATTATCCTTTCCCCTGTGTAATTACCTTAACAAGCTCCAGCTGTTTTTATTCTCAGAAGGTTTACTCCCTGATATACAGCTGCCTACCCCCTTCGTAAGTGCAGGTCTTAAATGAGCTTTTTTCTCTGTTCCCTCACAAAAATCCAGATTCTTTTGGAGAGTTACCAGTATAGCAACCATACCAGGAAGTACTTAATTTATTAAGCTACTGCTTTTCTTAATCTCAGTGGAGATATTTACTGATAAACAGCTACCTACGCAGCATGTTCATGTCGTTCCTAAATGAGGTTTTTTCTCTGTTCCCTCACCACAATCCAGATTCTTTTGGGGAGTTACCAGTACAGTATCCATACCAGGAAGTACTTAATTTATTAAGCTACTGCTTTTCTTAATCTCAGTGGAGATATTTACTGATAAACAGCTACCTACGCAGCATGTTCATGTCGTTCTTAAATGAGCTTTTTTCTCTGTTCCCTCACCACAATCCAGATTCTTTTGGGGAGTTACCAGTACAGTATCCATACCAGGAAGTACTTAATTTATTAAGCTACTGCTTTTCTTAATCTCAGTGGAGATATTTACTGATAAACAGCTACCTACGCAGCATGTTCATGTCGTTCCTAAATGAGCTTTTATCTCTCTCCCCTCACCACAATTCAGATTCTTCTGAGGCGTTCTCAGTACATTATCCTTTCCCTTGTGTAATTACCTTAACAAGCTCCAGCTATTTTTATTCTCAGAAGGTTTACTCCATGATATACAGCTGCCTACCCCCTTCGTAAGTGCAGGTCCTAAACGAGCTTTTTTCTCTGTTCCCTCACCACAATCCAGATTATTTTGGGGAGTTACCAGTACAGTAACCATACTAGGAAGTAAATAATTTATTAAGGTACTGCTTTTCTTAATCTCAGTGGAGATATTTAGTGATAAACAGCTACCTACACAGCATGTTCATGTCGTTCCTAAATGAGCGTTTTTCTCTGTTCCCTCACCACAATCCAGATTCTTTGGGGAGTTACCAGTACTGTATCCATACCAGGAAGTACTTAATTTATTAAGCTACTGCTTTTCTTAATCTCAGTGGAGATATTTACTGATAAACAGCTACATACACAGCATATTCATGTCGTACCTAAATGAGATTTTATCTATGTCCCCTCACCAACAAACCAGATTCTTCTGAGGAGTTCCAAGTACTTTATCCTTTCCCCTGTGTAATTACCTTAACAAGCTCCAGCTATTTTTATTCTCAGAAGGTTTACTCCATGATATACATCTGCCTACCCCCTTCGTAAGTGCAGGTCCTAAACGAGCTTTTTTCTCTGTTCCCTCACCACAATCCAGATTATTTTGGGGAGTTACCAGTACAGTAACCATACTAGGAAGTAAATAATTTATTAAGGTACTGCTTTTCTTAATCTCAGTGGAGATATTTAGTGATAAACAGCTACCTACACAGCATGTTCATGTCGTTCCTAAATGAGCGTTTTTCTCTGTTCCCTCACCACAATCCAGATTCTTTCGGGAGTTACCAGTACTGTATCCATACCAGGAAGTACTTAATTTATTAAGCTACTGCTTTTCTTAATCTCAGTGGAGATATTTACTGATAAACAGCTACCTACGCAGCATGTTCATGTCGTTCCTAAATGAGCTTTTATCTCTCTCCCCTCACCAGAAATCAGATTCTTCTGAGGAGTTCCCAGTACATTATCGTTTCCCCTGTGTAATTACCTAAACAAGCTCCTGCTGTTTTTATTCTCAGAAGGTTTACTCCGTGATATACAGCTGCCTACCCCCTTCGTAAGTGCAGGTCTTATATGAGCTTTTTTCTCTGTTCCCTCACCACAATCCAGATTCTTTTGGGGAGTTACCAGTACATTAACCATACCAGGAAGTACTTAATTTATTAAGCTACTGCTTTTCTTAATCTCAGTGGAGATATTTACTGATAAACAGCTACCTACGCAGCAGGTTCGTGTCGTTCCTAAATGAGCTTTTATCTCTCTCCCCTCACCACAAATCAGATTCTTCTGAGGAGTTCCCAGTACATTATCCTTTCCCCTGTGTAATTACCTTAACAAGCTCCAGCTGTTTTTATTCTCAGAAGGTTTACTCCCTGATATACAGCTGCCTACCGCCTTCGTAAGTGCAGGTCCTAAATGAGCTTTTTTCTCTGTTCCCTCACCACAATCCAGATTCTTTTGGGGAGTTACCAGTACAGTATCCATACCAGGACGTACTTAATTTATTAAGCTACTGCTTTTCTTAATCTCAGTGGAGATATTTACTGATAAACAGCTACGTACGCAGAATGTTCATGTCGTTCCTAAATGAGCTTTTATCTCTCTCCCCTCACCACAAATCAGATTCTTCTGAGTGGTTCCCAGTACATTATCCTTTCCCGTGTGTAATTAATTACCTTAACAAGCTCCAGCTGTTTTTATTCTCAGAAGGTTTACTCCCTGATATACAGCTGCCTACCCCCTTCGTAAGTGCAGGTCCTAAATGAGCTTTTTTCTCTGTTCCCTCACCACAATCCAGATTCTTTTGGGGAGTTACCAGTACAGTAACCATACCAGGAAGTACTTAATTTATTAAGCTACTGCTTTTCTTAATCTCAGTGGAGATATTTACTGATAAACAGCTACCTTGGCAGCATGTTCATGTCATTCCTAAATGAGCTTTTATCTCTCTCCCCTCACCACAAATCAGATTCTTCTGAGGAGTTCCCAGTACATTATCCTTTCCCCTGTGTAATTATCTTCACAAGCTCCAGCTGTTTTTATTCTCAGAAGGTTTACTCCCTGATATACAGCTGCCTACCCCCTTCGTAAGTGCAGGTCCTAAATGAGCTTTTTTCTATCTTCCCTCACCACAATCCAGATTCTTTTGGGTAGTTACCAGTACAGTAACCATACCCGGAAGTACTTAATTTATTAAGCTACTGCTTTTCTTAATGTCAGTGGAGATATTTACTGATAAACAGCTACCTACGCAGCATGTTCATGTCGTTCCTAAATGAGCTTTTATCTCTCTCCCTTCAACACTAATCAGATTCTTCTGAGGAGTTCCCAGTACATTATCGTTTCCCCTGTGTAATTACCTTAACAAGCTCCAGCTGTTTTTATTCTCAGAAGGTTTACACCCTGATATACAGCTGCCTACACCCTTCGTAAGTGCAGGTCCTAAATGAGCTTTTTTCTCTGTTCCCTCACGACAATCCAGATTCTTTTGGGGAGTTACCAGTACAGTAACCATACCAGGAAGTACTTAATTTATTAAGCTACTCCTTTTCTTAATCTCAGTGGAGATATTTACTGATAAACAGCTACCTACGCAGCATGTTCATGTCGTTCCTAAATGAGCTTTTATCTCTCTCCCCTCACCACAAATCAGATTCTTCTGAGGAGTTCCCAGTATATTATCCTTTCACGTGTGTAATTACCTTAACAAGCTCCAGCTGTTTTTATTCTCAGAAGGTTTACTTCCTGATATACAGCTGCCTACCGCTTTCGTAAGTGCAGGTCCTAAATGAGCTTTTTTCTCTGTTCCCTCACCACAATCCATTTTCTTTGGGGAGTTACCAGTACAGTAATCATACCAGGAAGTACTTAATATATTAAGCTACTGCTTTTCTTAATCTCAGTGGAGATATTTACTGATAAACAGCTACCTACGCAGCATGTTCATGTCGTTCATTAATGAGCTTTTATCTCTCTCCCCTCACCACAAATCAGATTCTTCTGAGGAGTTCCCAGTACATTATCCTTTCCCCTGTGTAATTACCTTAACAAGCTCCAGCTGTTTTTATTCTCAGAAGGTTTACTCCCTGATATACTGCTGCCTACCCCCTTCGTAAGTGCAGGTCCTAAATGAGCTTTTTTCTCTGTTCCCTCACGACAATCCAGATTCTTTTGGGGAGTTACCAGTACAGTAACCATACCAGGAAGTACTTAATTTATTAAGCTACTGCTTTTTTTAATCTCAGTGGAGATATTTACTGATAAACAGCTACCTACGCAGCGTGTTCATGTCGTTCCTAAATGAGCTTTTATCTCTCTCCCCTCACCACAAATCAGATTCTTCTGAGGAGTTCCCAGTACATTATCCTTTCCCCATTGTAATTACATTAACCATCTCCAGCTGTTTTTATTCTCAGAAGGTTTACTCCCTGATATACAGCTGCCTACCCCCTTCGTAAGTGCAGGTCCTAAATGAGCTTTTTTCTCTGTTCCTACACCACAATCCAGATTCTTTTGGGGAGTTACCAGTACAGTAACCATAGCAGGAAGTACTTAATTCTTTAAGCTACTGCTTTTCTTAATCTTAGTGGAGATATTTACTTATAAACAGCTACCTACGCAGCATGTTCATGTCGTTCTTAAATGAGCTTTTATCTCTCTCCCCTCACCACAAATCAGATTCTTCTGAGGAGTTCCCAGTACATTATCCTTTCCCCTGTGTAATTACCTTAACAAGCTCCAGCTGTTTTTATTCTCAGAAGGTTTACTCCCTGATATACAGCTGCCTACCCCCTTCGTAAGTGCAGGTCTTATATGAGCTTTTTTCTCTGTTCCCTCACCACAATCCAGATTCTTTTGGGGAGTTACCAGTACAGTAACCATACCAGGAAGTACTTAATTTATTAAGCTACTGCTTTTCTTAATCTCAGTGGAGATATTTACTGATAAACAGCTACCTACGCAGCATGTTCATGTCGTTCCTAAATGAGCTTTTATCTCTCTCCCCTCACCACAAATCAGATTCTTCTGAGGAGTTCCCAGTACATTATCCTTTCCCCTGTGTAATTACCTTAACAAGCTCCAGCTGTTTTTATTCTCAGAAGGTTTACTCCCTGATATACAGCTGCCTACCGCCTTCGTAAATGCAGGTCCTAAATGAGCTTTTTTCTCTGTTCCCTCACCACAATCCAGATTCTTTTGGGGAGTTACCAGTACAGTATCCATACCAGGCCGTACTTAATTTATTAAGCTACTGCTTTTCTTAATCTCAGTGGAGATATTTACTGATAAACAGCTACGTACGCAGAATGTTCATGTCGTTCCTAAATGAGCTTTTATCTCTCTCCCCTCACCACAAATCAGATTCTTCTGAGGAGTTCCCAGTACATTATCCTTTCCCGTGTGTAATTAATTACCTTACCAAGCTCCAGCTGTTTTTATTCTCAGAAGGTTTACTCCCTGATATACAGCTGCCTACCCCCTTCGTAAGTGCAGGTCCTAAATGAGCTTTTTTCTCTGTTCCCTCACCACAATCCAGATTCTTTTACGGAGTTACCAGTACAGTAACCATACCAGGAAGTACTTAATTGATTAAGCTACTGCTTTTCTTAATCTCAGTGGAGATATTTACTGATAAACAGCTACCTACGCAGCATGTTCATGTCGTTCCTAAATGAGATTTTATCTCTCTCTCCTCACCACAAATCAGATTCGTCTGAGGAGTTCCCAGTACATTATCCTTTCCCCTGTGTAATTACCTTAACAAGCTCCAGCTGTTTTTATTCTCAGAATGTTTACTCCCTGATATACTGCTGCCTAACCCCTTCGTATGTGCAGGTCATAAATGAGCTATTTTCTCTGTTACCTCACCACAATCCAGACTCTTTTGGGGAGTTACCAGTACAGTAACCATACCAGGAAGTACTTAATTTATTAAGCTACTGCTTTTCTTAATCTCAGTGGAGATATTTACTGATAAACAGCTACCTACGCAGCATGTTCATGTCGTTCCTAAATGAGCTTTTATCTCTCTCCCTCACCACAAATCAGATTCTTCTGAGGAGTTCCCAGTACATTATCCTTTCCCCTGTGTAATTACCTTAACAAGCTCCAGCTGTTTTTATTCTCAGAAGGTTTACTCCATGATATACAGCTGCCTACCCCCTTCGTAAGTGCAGGTCCTAAATGAGATTTTTTCTCTGTTCCCTCACCACAATCCAGATTCTTTTGGGGAGTTACCAGTACAGTAACCATACCAGGAAGTACTTAATTTATTAAGCTACTGCTTTTCTTAATCTCAGTGGAGATATTCACTGATAAACAGCTACCTACGCAGCATGTTCATGTCGTTCATAAATGAGCTTTTATCTCTCTCCACTCACCACAAATCAGATTCTTCTGAGGAGTTCCGAGTACATTATCCTTTCCCCTCTGTAATTACATTAACAAGCTCCAGCTGTTTTTATTCTCAGAAGGTTTACTCCCTGATATACAGCTGACTACCCCCTTCGTAAGTGCAGGTCCTAAATGAGCTTTTTTCTCTGTTCCTTCACCACAATCCAGATTCTTTTGGGGAGTTACCAGTACAGTAACCATACCAGGAAGTACTTAATTTATTAAGCTACTGCTTTTCTTAATCTCAGTGGAGATCTTTACTGATAAACAGCTACCTACGCAGCATGTTCATGTCGTTCCTAAATGAGCTTTTATCTCTCTCCCCTCACCACAAATCAGCTTCTTCTGAGGAGTTCCCAGTACATTATCCTTTCCCCTGTGTAATTACCTTAACAAGCTCCAGCTGGTTTTATTCTCAGAAGCTTTACTCCCTGATATACAGCTGCCTACCCCCTTCGTAAGTGCAGGTCCTAAATGAGCTTTTTTCTCTGTTCCCTCACAAAAATCCAGATTCTTTTGGGGAGTTACCAGTACAGTAACCAACCAGGAAGTAATTAATTTATTAAGCTACCGCTTTTCTTAAACTCAGTGGAGATATTTACTGATAAACAGCTACCTACGCAGCATGTTCATGTCGTTCCTAAATGAGCTTTTTAATCTGTTCCCTCCCACAATCCAGATTCTTTTGGGGAGTTACCAGTACAGTATCCATACCAGGAATTACTTAATTTATTAAGCTACTGCTTTTCTTAATCTCAGTGGAGATATTTACTGATAAACAGCCACGTATGCAGCATGTTCATGTCGTTCCTAAATGAGCTTTTATCTCTCTCCCCTCACCACAAATCAGATTCTTCAGAGGAGTTCCCAGTACATTTTCCTTTCCGCTGTGTAATTACCTTAACAAGCTCCAGCTGTTTTTATTCTCAGAAGGTTTACTCCCTGATATACAGCTGCCTACCCCCTTCGTAAGTGCAGGTCCTAAACGAGCTTTTTTCTCTGTTCCCTCACCACAATCCAGATTATTTTGGGGAGTTACCAGTACAGTAACCATACTAGGAAGTAAATAATTTATTAAGGTACTGCTTTTCTTAATCTCAGTGGAGATATTTAGTGATAAACAGCTACCTACACAGCATGTTCATGTCGTTCCTAAATGAGCGTTTTTCTCTGTTCCCTCACCACAATCCAGATTCTTTGGGGAGTTACCAGTACTGTATCCATACCAGGAAGTACTTAATTTATTAAGCTACTGCTTTTCTTAATCTCAGTGGAGATATTTACTGATAAACAGCTACCTACGCAGCATGTTCATGTCGTTCCTAAATGAGCTTTTATCTCTCTCTCCTCACCACAAATCAGATTCTTCTGAGGAGTTCCCAGTACATTATCCTTTCCCATGTGTAATTACCTTAACAAGCTCCAGCTGTTTTTATTCTCAGAATGTTTACTCCCTGATATACAGCTACCTACCCCCTTCGTAAGTGCAGGTCCTAAATGAGCTTTTTCTCTGTTCCCTCACCACAATCCAGATTCTTTTGGGGAGTTACCAGTACAGTAACCATACCAGGAAGTACTTAATTTATTAAGCTACTGGTTTTCTTAATCTCAGTGGAGATATTTACTGATTAACAGCTACCTACGCAGCATGTTCATGTCGTTCCTAAATGAGCTTTTATCTCTCTCTCCTCACCACAAATCAGATTCTTCTGAGGAGTTACCAGTACATTATCCTTTCCCCTGTGTAATTACCTTAACAAGCTCCAGCTGTTTTTATTCTCAGAAGGTTTACTCCCTGATATACAGCTGCCTACCCCCTTCGTAAGTGCAGGTCTTAAATGAGCTTTTTCTCTGTTCCCTCACAAAAATCCAGATTCTTTTGGGGAGTTACCAGTATAGCAACCATACCAGGAAGTACTTAATTTATTAAGCTACTGCTTTTCTTAATCTCAGTGGAGATATTTACTGATAAACAGCTACCTACGCAGCATGTTCATGTCGTTCCTAAATGAGGTTTTTTCTCTGTTCCCTCACCACAATCCAGATTCTTTTGGGGAGTTACCAGTACAGTATCCATACCAGGAAGTACTTAATTTATTAAGCTACTGCTTTTCTTAATCTCAGTGGAGATATTTACTGATAAACAGCTACCTACGCAGCATGTTCATGTCGTTCCAAATGAGCTTTTATCTCTCTCCCCTCACCACAATTCAGATTCTTCTGAGGAGTTCCCAGTACATTATCCTTTCCCCTGTGTAATTACCTTAACAAGCTCCAGCTGTTTTTATTCTCAGAAGGTTTACTCCCTGATACACAGCTGCCTACCCCCTTCGTAATGCAGGTCCTAAATGAGCTTTTTTCTCTGTTCCCTCACCACAATCCAGATTCTTTTGTGGAGTTACCAGTACAGTAACCATACCAGGAAGTACTTAATTTATTAAGCTACTGTTTTTCTTAATCTCAGTGGAGATATTTATTGATAAACAGCTACCTACGCAGCATGTTAATGTCGTTCTTAAATGAACATTTATCTCTCTCCCCTCACCACAAATCAGAATCTTCTGAGGAGTTCCCAGTACATTATCCTTTCCCCTGTGTAATTACCTTGAGAAGATCCAGCTCTTTTTATTCACAGAAGGTTTACTCCCTGATATACAGCTGCCTAGCCCCTTCGTATGTGCAGGTCCTAAATGAGCTTTTTTCTCTGTTCCCTCACCACAATCCAGATTCTTTTGTGGAGTTACCAGTACAGTAACCATACCAGGAAGTACTTAATTTATTAAGCTACTGCTTTTCTTAATCTCAGTGGAGATATTTACTGATAAACAGCTACCTACGCAGCATGTTCATGTCGTTCCTAAATGAGCTTTTATCTCTCACCCCTCACCACAAATCAGATTCTTCTGAGGAGTTCCCAGTACATTATCCTTTCCCCTGTGTAATTACCTTAACAAGCTCCAGCTGTTTTTATTCTCAGAATTTTGACTCCCTGGTAAACAGCTGCCTACTCCCTTCGTAAGTGCAGGTCCTAAATGAGCTTTTTTCTCTGTTCCCTCACCACAATCCAGATTCTTTTGGGGAGTTACCAGGACAGTAACCATACCAGGAAGTACTTAATTTATTAAGCTACTGCTTTTCTTAATCTCAGTGGAGATATTTACTGATAAACAGGTACCTACGCAGCATGTTCATGTCGTTCCTAAATGAGCTTTTATCTCTCTCCCCTCACCACAAATCAGATTCTTCTGAGGAGTTCCCAGTACATTATCCTTTCCCCTGTGTAATTACCTTAACAAGCTCCAGCTGTTTTTATTCTCAGAAGGTTTAATCCCTGATAAACAGCTGCCTATCCTCTTCGTAAGTGCAGGTCTTAAATGAGCTTTTTTCTCTGTTCCCTCACCACAATCCAGATTCTTTTGGGGAGTTACCAGTACAGTAATCATACCAGGAATTACTTAATTTATCACGCTACTGCTTTTCCTAATCTCAGTGGAGATATTAACTGATAAACAGCTACCTACGCAGCATGTTCATGTCGTTCCTAAATGAGTTTTATCTCTCTCCCATCACCACAAAGCAGATTCTTCTGAGGAGTTCCCAGTACATTATCCTTTCCCCCGTGTAATTACCTTAACAAACTCCAGCTGTTTTTATTCTCAGAAGGTTTACTCCCTGATATACAGCTGCCTACCCCATTCGTAAGTGCAGGTCCTAAATGAGCTTTTTTCTCTGTTCCCTCACCACAATCCAGATTCTTTTGGGGAGTTACCAGTACAGTAACCATACCAAGAAGTACTTAATTTATTAAGATACTGCTTTTCTTAATCTCAGTGGAGATATTTACTGATAAACAGCTACCTACGCAGCATGTTCATGTCGTTCCTAAATGAGCTTTTATCTCTCTCCCCTCACCACAATTCAGATTCTTCTGAGGAGTTCCCAGTACATTATCCTTTCCCCTGTGTAATTACCTTAACAAGCTCCAGCTGTTTTTATTCTCAGAAGGTTTACTCCCTGATACACTGCTGCCTACCCCCTTCGTAATGCAGGTCTTAAATGAGCTTTTTTCTCTGTTCCCTCACCACAATCCAGATTCTTTTGGGGAGTTACCAGTACAGTAACCATACCAGGAAGTACTTAATTTATTAAGCTACTGTTTTTCTTAATCTCAGTGGAGATATTTCTTGATAAACAGCTACCTACGCAGCATGTTAATGTCGTTCTTAAATGAACATTTATCTCTCTCCCCTCACCACAAATCAGAATCTTCTGAGGAGTTCCCAGTACATTATCCTTTCCCCTGTGTAATTACCTTAACATGCTCCAGCTGTTTTTATTCTCAGAGCGTTTACTCCCTGATATTCAGCTGCCTACCCCCTTCGTCAGTGCAGGTCCTAAATGAGCTTTTTTCTCTGTTCCCTCACCACAATCCAGATTCTTTTGGGGAGTTACCAGTACAGTAACCATACCAGGAAGTACTTAATTTATTAAGCTACTGCTTTTTCTTAATCTCAGTGGAGATATTTATGATAAACAGCTACCTACGCAGCATGTTCATGTCGTTCCTAAATGAGCTTTATCTCTCTCCCCTCACCACAAATCAGATTCTTCTGAGGAGTTCCAGTACATTATCCTTTCCCCTGTGTAATTACCTTAACAAGCTCCAGCTGTTTTTATTCTCAGAAGGTTTACTCCCTGATATACAGCTGCCTACCCCCTTCGTATGTGCAGGTCCTAAATGAGCTTTTTTCTCTGTTCCCTCACCACAATCCAGATTCTTTTGGGGAGTTACCAGTACAGTAACCATACCAGGAAGTACTTAATTTATTAAGCTACTGCTTTTCTTAATCTCAGTGGAGATATTTACTGATAAACAGCTACCTACGCAGCATGTTCATGTCGTTCCTAAATGAGCTTTTATCTCTCTCCCCTCACCACAAATCAGATTCTTCTGAGGAGTTCCCAGTACATTATCCTTTCCCCTGTGTAATTACCTTAACAAGCTCCAGCTGTTTTTATTCTCAGAAGGTTTACTCCCTGATATACAGCTGCCTACCCCCTTCGTAATGCAGGTCCTAAATGAGCTTTTTTCTCTGTTCCCTCACCACAATCCAGATTCTTTTGGGAGTTACCAGTACAGTAACCATACCAGGAAGTACTTAATTTATTAAGCTACTGCTTTTCTTAATCTCAGTGGAGATATTTACTGATAAACAGCTACCTACGCAGCATGTTCATGTCGTTCCTAAATGAGCTTTTATCTCTCTCCCCTCACCACAAATCAGATTCTTCTGAGGAGTTCCCAGTACATTATCCTTTCCCCTGTGTAATTACCTTAACAAGCTCCAGCTGTTTTTATTCTCAGAAGGTTTACTCCCTGATATACAGCTGCCTACCCCTTCGTAAGTGCAGGTCCTAAATGAGCTTTTTTCTCTGTTCCCTCACCACAATCCAGATTCTTTTGGGGAGTTACCAGTACAGTAACCATACCAGGAAGTACTTAATTTATTAAGCTACTGCTTTTCTTAATCTCAGTGGAGATATTTACTGATAAACAGCTACCTACGCAGCATGTTCATGTCGTTCCTAAATGAGCTTTTATCTCTCTCCCCTCACCACAAATCAGATTCTTCTGAGGAGTTCCCAGTACATTATCCTTTCCCCTGTGTAATTACCTTAACAAGCTCCAGCTGTTTTTATTCTCAGAAGGTTTACTCCCTGATATACAGCTGCCTACCCCTTCGTAACTGCAGGTCCTAAATGAGCTTTTTTCTCTGTTCCCTCACCACAATCCAGATTCTTTTGGGGAGTTACCAGTACAGTAACCATACCAGGAAGTACTTAATTTATTAAGCTACTGCTTTTCTTAATCTCAGTGGAGATATTTACTGATAAACAGCTACCTACGCAGCATGTTCATGTCGTTCCTAAATGAGCTTTTATCTCTCTCCCCTCACCACAAATCAGATTCTTCTGAGGAGTTCCCAGTACATTATCCTTTCCCCTGTGTAATTACCTTAACAAGCTCCAGCTGTTTTTATTCTCAGAAGGTTTACTCCCTGATATACAGCTGCCTACCCCTTCGTAAGTGCAGGTCCTAAATGAGCTTTTTTCTCTGTTCCCTCACCACAATCCAGATTCTTTTGGGGAGTTACCAGTACAGTAACCATACCAGGAAGTACTTAATTTATTAAGCTACTGCTTTTCTTAATCTCAGTGGAGATATTTACTGATAAACAGCTACCTACGCAGCATGTTCATGTCGTTCCTAAATGAGCTTTTATCTCTCTCCCCTCACCACAAATCAGATTCTTCTGAGGAGTTCCCAGTACTTCATCTTTTCCCCTTTGTAATTACCTTAACAAGCTCCAGCTGTTTTTATTCTCAGAAGGTTTACTCCCTGATAACAGCTGCCTACCCCCTTCGTAAGTGCAGGTCCTAAATGAGCTTTTTTCTCTGTTCCCTCACCACAATCCAGATTCTTTTGGGGAGTTACCAGTACAGTAACCATACCAGGAAGTACTTAATTTATTAAGCTACTGCTTTTCTTAATCTCAGTGGAGATATTTACTGATAAACAGCTACCTACGCAGCATGTTCATGTCGTTCCTAAATGAGCTTTTATCTCTCTCCCCTCACCACAAATCAGATTCTTCTGAGGAGTTCCCAGTACATTATCCTTTCCCCTTTGTAATTACCTTAACAAGCTCCAGCTGTTTTTATTCTCAGAAGGTTTACTCCCTGATATACAGCTGCCTACCCCTTCGTAAGTGCAGGTCCTAAATGAGCTTTTTTCTCTGTTCCCTCACCACAATCCAGATTCTTTTGGGGAGTTACCAGTACAGTAACCATACCAGGAAGTACTTAATTTATTAAGCTACTGCTTTTCTTAATCTCAGTGGAGATATTTACTGATAAACAGCTACCTACGCAGCATGTTCATGTCGTTCCTAAATGAGCTTTTATCTCTCTCCCCTCACCACAAATCAGATTCTTCTGAGGAGTTCCCAGTACATTATCCTTTCCCTGTGTAATTACCTTAACAAGCTCCAGCTGTTTTTATTCTCAGAAGGTTTACTCCCTGATATACAGCTGCCTACCCCCTTCGTAAGTGTGCAGGTCTAAATGAGCTTTTTTCTCTGTTCCCTCACCACAATCCAGATTCTTTTGGGAGTTACCAGTACAGTAACCATACCAGGAAGTACTTAATTTATTAAGCTACTGCTTTTCTTAATCTCAGTGGAGATATTTACTGATAAACAGCTACCTACGCAGCATGTTCATGTCGTTCCTAAATGAGCTTTTATCTCTCTCCCCTCACCACAAATCAGATTCTTCTGAGGAGTTCCCAGTACATTATCCTTTCCCCTGTGTAATTACCTTAACAAGCTCCAGCTGTTTTTATTCTCAGAAGGTTTACTCCCTGATATACAGCTGCCTACCCCTTCGTAAGTGCAGGTCCTAAATGAGCTTTTTTCTCTGTTCCCTCACCACAATCCAGATTCTTTTGGGGAGTTACCAGTACAGTAACCATACCAGGAAGTACTTAATTTATTAAGCTACTGCTTTTCTTAATCTCAGTGGAGATATTTACTGATAAACAGCTACCTACGCAGCATGTTCATGTCGTTCCTAAATGAGCTTTTATCTCTCTCCCCTCACCACAAATCAGATTCTTCTGAGGAGTTCCCAGTACATTATCCTTTCCCCTGTGTAATTACCTTAACAAGCTCCAGCTGTTTTTATTCTCAGAAGGTTTACTCCCTGATATACAGCTGCCTACCCCCTTCGTAAGTGCAGGTCCTAAATGAGCTTTTTTCTCTGTTCCCTCACCACAATCCAGATTCTTTTGGGGAGTTACCAGTACAGTAACCATACCAGGAAGTACTTAATTTATTAAGCTACTGCTTTTCTTAATCTCAGTGGAGATATTTACTGATAAACAGCTACCTACGCAGCATGTTCATGTCGTTCCTAAATGAGCTTTTATCTCTCTCCCCTCACCACAAATCAGATTCTTCTGAGGAGTTCCCAGTACATTATCCTTTCCCCTGTGTAATTACCTTAACAAGCTCCAGCTGTTTTTATTCTCAGAAGGTTTACTCCCTGATATACAGCTGCCTACCCCCTTCGTAAGTGCAGGTCCTAAATGAGCTTTTTTCTCTGTTCCCTCACCACAATCCAGATTCTTTTGGGGAGTTACCAGTACAGAACCATACCAGGAAGTACTTAATTTATTAAGCTACTGCTTTTCTTAATCTCAGTGGAGATATTTACTGATAAACAGCTACCTACGCAGCATGTTCATGTCGTTCCTAAATGAGCTTTTATCTCTCTCCCCTCACCACAAATCAGATTCTTCTGAGGAGTTCCCAGTACATTATCCTTTCCCCTGTGTAATTACCTTAACAAGCTCCAGCTGTTTTTATTCTCAGAAGGTTTACTCCCTGATATACAGCTGCCTACCCCTTCGTAAGTGCAGGTCCTAAATGAGCTTTTTTCTCTGTTCCCTCACCACAATCCAGATTCTTTTGGGAGTTACCAGTACAGTAACCATACCAGGAAGTACTTAATTTATTAAGCTACTGCTTTTCTTAATCTCAGTGGAGATATTTACTGATAAACAGCTACCTACGCAGCATGTTCATGTCGTTCCTAAATGAGCTTTTATCTCTCACCCCTCACCACAAATCAGATTCTTCTGAGGAGTTCCCAGTACATTATCCTTTCCCCTGTGTAATTACCTTAACAAGCTCCAGCTGTTTTTATTCTCAGAAGGTTTACTCCCTGATATACAGCTGCCTACCCCCTTCGTAAGTGCAGGTCCTAAATGAGCTTTTTTCTCTGTTCCCTCACCACAATCCAGATTCTTTTGGGGAGTTACCAGTACAGTAACCATACCAGGAAGTACTTAATTTATTAAGCTACTGCTTTTCTTAATCTCAGTGGAGATATTTACTGATAAACAGCTACCTACGCAGCATGTTCATGTCGTTCCTAAATGAGTTTTATCTCTCTCCCCTCACCACAAATCAGATTCTTCTGAGGAGTTCCCAGTACATTATCCTTTCCCCTGTGTAATTACCTTAACAAGCTCCAGCTGTTTTTATTCTCAGAAGGTTTACTCCCTGATATACAGCTGCCTACCCCCTTCGTAAGTGCAGGTCCTAAATGAGCTTTTTTCTCTGTTCCCTCACCACAATCCAGATTCTTTTGGGGAGTTACCAGTACAGTAACCATACCAGGAAGTACTTAATTTATTAAGCTTCACTGCTTTTCTTAATCTCAGTGGAGATATTTACTGATAAACAGCTACCTACGCAGCATGTTCATGTCGTTCCTAAATGAGCTTTTATCTCTCTCCCCTCACCACAAATCAGATTCTTCTGAGGAGTTCCCAGTACATTATCCTTTCCCCTGTGTAATTACCTTAACAAGCTCCAGCTGTTTTTATTCTCAGAAGGTTTACTCCCTGATATACAGCTGCCTACCCCCTTCGTAAGTGCAGGTCCTAAATGAGCTTTTTTCTCTGTTCCCTCACCACAATCCAGATTCTTTTGGGGAGTTACCAGTACAGAACCATACCAGGAAGTACTTAATTTATTAAGCTACTGCTTTTCTTAATCTCAGTGGAGATATTTACTGATAAACAGCTACCTACGCAGCATGTTCATGTCGTTCCTAAATGAGCTTTTATCTCTCTCCCCTCACCACAAATCAGATTCTTCTGAGGAGTTCCCAGTACTTCATCTTTTCCCCTTTGTAATTACCTTAACAAGCTCCAGCTGTTTTTATTCTCAGAAGGTTTACTCCCTGATATACAGCTGCCTACCCCCTTCGTAAGTGCAGGTCCTAAATGAGCTTTTTTCTCTGTTCCCTCACCACAATCCAGATTCTTTTGGGGAGTTACCAGTACAGTAACCATACCAGGAAGTACTTAATTTATTAAGCTACTGCTTTTCTTAATCTCAGTGGAGATATTTACTGATAAACAGCTACCTACGCAGCATGTTCATGTCGTTCCTAAATGAGCTTGTATCTCTCCCACCTCACCACAAATCAGATTCTCCTGAGGAGTTCCCAGTACATTATCCTTTCCCCTGTGTAATTACCTTAACAAGCTCCAGCTGTTTTTATTCTCAGAAGGTTTACTCCCTGATATACAGCTGCCTACCCCCTTCGTAAGTGCAGGTCCTAAACGAGCTTTTTCTATGTTCCCTCACCACAATCCAGATTCTTTTGGGGAGTTACCAGTACAGTAACCATGCAAGGAAGTACTTAATTTATTAAGCTACTGCTTTTCTTAATCTCAGTGGAGATATTTACTGATAAACAGCTACCTACGCAGCATGTTCATGTCGTTCCTAAATGAGCATTTATCTCTCTCCCCTCACCACAAATCAGATTCTTCTGAGGAGTTCCCCGTACATTATCCTTTCCCCTGTGTAATTACATTAACAAGCTCCAGCTGTTTTTATTCTCAGAAGGTTTACTCCCTGATATACAGCTGCCTACCCCCTTCGTAAGTGCAGGTCCTAAATGAGCTTTTTTCTCTGTTCCCTCACCAAAATCCAGATTCTTTTGGGGAGTTACCAGTACAGTAACCATACCAGGAAGTACTTAATTTATTAAGCCACTGCTTTTCTTAATCTCAGTGGAGATATTTACTGATAAACAGCTACCTACGCAGCATGTTCATGTCGTTCCTAAATGAGCTTTTATCTCTCTCCCCTCACCACAAATCAGATTCTTCTGAGTAGTTCCCAGTACATTATCCTTTCCCCTGTGTAATTACCTTAACAAGCTCCAGCTGTTTTTATTCTCAGAAGGTTTACTCCCTGATATACAGCTGCCTATCCCCTTCGTAACTGCAGGTCCTAAATGAGCTTTTTTCTCTGTTCCCTCACCACAATCCAGATTCTTTTGGGGAGTTACCAGTACAGTAACCATACCAGGAAGTACTTAATTTATTAAGCTACTGCTTTTCTTAATCTCAGTGGAGATATTTACTGAAAAACAGCTACCTACGCAGCATGTTCATGTCGTTCCTAAATGAGCTTTTATCTCTCTCCCCTCACCACAAATCAGATTCTTCTGAGGAGTTCCCAGTACTTCATCTTTTCCCCTTTGTAATTACCTTAACAAGCTCCAGCTGTTTTTATTCTCAGAAGGTTTACTCCCTGATATACAGCTGCCTACCCCCTTCGCAAGTGCAGGTCCTAAATGAGCTTTTTTCTCTGTTCCCTCACCACAATCCAGATTCTTTTGGGGAGTTAACAGTACAGAAACCATACCAGGAAGTACTTAATTTATTAAGCTACTGCTTTTCTTAATCTCAGTGGAGATATTTACTGATAAACAGCTACCTATGCAGCATGTTCATGTCGTTCCTAAATGATCTTTTATCTCTCTCCCCTCACCACAAATCAGATTCTTCTGAGGAGTTCCCAGTACTTCATCTTTTCTCCTTTGTAATTACCTTAACAAGCTCCAGCTGTTTTTATTCTCAGAAGGTTTACTCCCTGATACACAGCTGCCTACCCCCTTCGTAAGTGCAGGTCCTAAATGAGCATTTTTCTCTGTTCCTTCACCACAATCCAGATCCTTTTGGGGAGTTACCAGTATAGTAACCATACCAGGAAATACTTAATTTATTAAGCTACTGCTTTTCTTAATCTCAGTGGAGATATTTACTGATAAACAGCTACCTACGCAGCATGTTCATGTCGTTCCTAAATGAGCTTTTATGTCTCTCCCCTCACCACAAATCAGATTCTTCTGAGGAGTTCCCAGTACATTATCCTTTCCCCTTTGTAATTACCTTAACAAGCTCCAGCTGTTTTTATTCTCAGAAGGTATACTCCCTGATATACAGCTGCCTACCCGCTTCGTAAGTGCAGGTCCTAAATGAGCTTTTTTCTCTGTTCCCTCACCACAATTAAGATTCTTTTGGGGAGTGACCAGTACAGTAACCATACCAGGAAGTACTTAATTTATTAATCTACTGCCTTTCTTAATCTCAGTGGAGATATTTACTGATAAACAGCTACCTACGCAGCATGTTCATGTCGTTCCTAAATGAGCTTTTATCTCTCTCCCCTCACCACAAATCAGATTCTTCTGAGGAGTTCCCAGTACATTATCCTTTCCCCTGTGTAATTACCTTAACAAGCTCCAGCTGTTTTTATTCTCAGAAGGTTTACTCCCTGATATACAGCTGCCTACCCCCTTCGTAAGTGCAGGTCCTAAATGAGCTTTTTCTCTGTTCCTTCACCACAATCCAGATTCTTTTGGGGAGTTACCAGTACACTAACCATACCAGGAAGTACTTAACTTATTAAGCTACTGCTTTTCTTAATCTCAGTGGAGATATTTACTGATAAACAGCTACCTACGCAGCATGTTCATGTCGTTCCTAAATGAGCTTTTATCGCTCTCCCCTCACCACAAATCAGATTCTTCTGAGGAGTTCCCAGTACATAATCCTTTCCCCTGTGTAATTACCTTAACAAGCTCCAGCTGTTTTTATTCTCAGAAGGTTTACTCCCTGATATACAGGTGCCTACCCCCTTCGTAAGTGCAGGTCCTAAATGAGCTTTTTTCTCTGTTCCCTCACCACAATCCACATTCTTTTGGGGAGTTACCAGTACAGTACCCATACCAAGTAGTACTTAATTTATTAAGCTACTGCTTTTCTTAATCTCAGTGGAGATATTTACTGATAAACAGCTACCTACGCAGCATGTTCATGTCGTTCCTAAATGAGCTTTTTTCTCTCTCCCCTCACCACAAATCAGAATCTTCTGAGGAGTTCCCAGTACATTATCCTTTCCCCTGTGTAATTACCTTAACAAGCTCCAGCTGTTTTTATTCTCAGGAGGTTTACTCCCTGATATACAGCTGCCTACCCCCTTCGTAAGTGCAGGTCCTAAATGAGCTTTTTTCTCTGTTCCCTCACCACAATCCAGATTCTTTTGGGGAGTTACCAGTACAGTAACCATACCAGGAAGTACTTAATTTATTAAGCTACTGCTTTTCTTAATCTCAGTGGAGATATTTACTGATAAACAACTACATACGCAGCATGTTCATGTCGTTCTTAAATGAGCTTTTATCTCTCTCCCCTCACCACAAATCAGATTCTTCTGAGGAGTTCCCAGTACTTCATCTTTTCTCCTTTGTAATTACCTTAACAAGCTCCAGCTGTTTTTATTCTCAGACGGTTTACTCCCTGATAAACAGCTGCCTACCCCCTTCGTAAGTGCAGGTCCTAAATGAGCATTTTTCTCTGTTCCTTCACCACAATCCAGATCCTTTTGGGGAGTTACCAGTATAGTAACCATACCAGGAAATACTTAATTTATTAAGCTACTGCTTTTCTTAATCTCAGTGGAGATATTTAGTGATAAACAGCTACCTACGCAGCATGTTCATGTCGTTCCTAAATGAGCTTTTATCTCTCTCCCCTCACCACAAATCAGATTCTTCTGAGGAGTTCCCAGTACATTATCCTTTCCCCTGTGTAATTACCTTAAGAAGCTCCAGCTGTTTTTATTCTCAGAAGGTTTACTCCCTGATATACAGCTGCCTACCCCCTTCGTAAGTGCAGGTCCTAAACGAGCTTTTTCTCTGTTCCCTCAACACAATCCAGATTCTTTTGGGGAGTTACCAGTACAGTAACCATACCAGGAAGTACTTAATTTATTAAGCTACTGCTTTTCTTAATCACAGTGGAGATATTTACTGATAAACAGCTACCTACGCAGCATGTTCATGTCGTTCCTAAATGAGCTTTTATCTCTCTCCCCTCACCACAAATCAGATTCTTCTGAGGAGTTCCCAGTAGATTATCCTTTCCCCTGTGTAATTACCTTAACAAGCTCCAGCTGTTTTTATTTTCCGAAGGTTTACTCCCTGATATACAGGTGCCTAACCCCTTCGTAAGGGCAGGTCCTAAATGAGCTTTTTTCTCGGTTCCCTCACCACAATCCACATTCTTTTGGGGAGTTACCAGTACAGTAACCATACCAGGAAGTACTTACTTTATTAAGCTACTGCTTTTCTTAATCTCAGTGGAGATATTTACTGATAAACAGCTACCTACGCAGCATGTTCATGTCGTTCCTAAATGAGCTTTTATCTCTCTCCCCTCACCACAAATCAGATTCTTCTGAGGAGTTCCCAGTACATTATCCTTTCCCCTGTGTAATTATCTTAACAAGTTCCAGCTGTTTTTATTCTCAGAAGGTTTACTCCCTGATATACAGCTGCCTACCAGCTTCGTAAGTGCAGGTCCTAAATGAGCTTTTTTCTCTGTTCCCTCACCACAATCCAGATTCTTTTGGGGAGTGACCAGTACAGTAACCATACCAGGAAGTACTTAATTTATTAATCTACTGCTTTTCTTAATCTCAGTGGAGATATTTACTGATAAACAGCTACCTACGCAGCATGTTCATGTCGTTCCTAAATGAGCTTTTATCTCTCTCCCCTCACCACAAATCAGATTCTTCTGAGGAGTTCCCAGTACATTATCCTTTCCCCTGTGTAATTACCTTGAGAAGATCCAGCTCTTTTTATTCACAGAAGGTTTACTCCCTGATATACAGCTGCCTACCCGCTTCGTAAGTGCAGGTCCTAATTGAGCTTTTTTCTCTGTTCCCTCACCACAATCCAGATTCTTTTGGGGAGTGACCAGTACAGTAACCATACCAGGAAGTACTTAATTTATTAAGCTACTGCTTTTCTTAATCTCAGTGGAGATATTTACTGATAAACAGCTACCTACGCAGCATGTTCATGTCGTTCCTAAATGAGCTTTTATCTCTCTCCCCTCACCACAAATCAGATTCTTCTGAGGAGTTTCCAGTACATTATCCTTTCCTCTATGCAATTACCTTACCAAGCTCCAGCTGTTTTTATTCTTTTAAGGTTTACTCCCTGATATACTGCTGCCTACCCCCTTCGTAAGTGCAGGTCCTAAATGAGCTTTTTTCTCTGTTCCCTCACCACAATCCAGATTCTTTTGGGGAGTTACCAGTACAGTAACCATACCAGGAAGTACTTAATTTATTAAGCTACTGCTTTTCTTAATCTGAGTGGAGATATTTACTGATAAACAGCTACCTACGCAGCATGTTCATGTCGTTCCTAAATGAGCTTTTATCTCTCTCCCCTCACCACAAATCAGATTCTTCTGAGGAGTTCCCAGTACATTATCCTTTCCCCGGTGTAATTACCTTAACAAGTTCCAGCTGTTTTTATTCTCAGAAGGTTTACTCCCTGATATACTGCTGCCTACCCCCTTCGTAAGTGCAGGTCCTAAATGAGCTTTTTTCTCTGTTCCCTCACCACAATCCAGATTCTTTTGGGGAGTTACCAGTACAGTAACCATACCAGGAAGTACTTAATTTATTAAGCTACTGCTTTTCTTAATCTCAGTGGAGATATTTACTGATAAACAGCTACCTACACAGCATGTTCATGTCGTTCTTAAATGAGCTTTTATCCCTTTCCCCTCACCACAAATCAGATTCTTCTGAGGAGTTCCCAGTACATTATCCTTTCCCCTGTGTAATTACCTTAACAAGCTCCAGCTGTTTTTATTCTCAGAAGGTTTACTCCCTGATATACAGCTGCCTACCCCCTTCGTAAGTGCAGGTCCTAAATGAGCTTTTTTCTCTGTTCCCTCACCACAATCCAGATTCTTTTGGGGAGTTACCAGTACAGAAACCATACAAGGAAGTACTTAATTTATTAAGCTACTGCTTTTCTTAATCTCAGTGGAGATATTTACTGATAAACAGCTATGTATGCAGCATGTTCATGTCGTTCCTAAATGAGCTTTTATCTCTCTCCCCTTACCATAAATCAGATTCTTCTGAGGAGTTCCCAGTACATTATCCTTTCCCCTGTGTAATTACGTTAACAAGCTCCAGCTGTTTTTATTCTCAGAAGGTTTACTCCCTGATATACAGCTGCCTAACCCCTTCGTAAGTGCAGGTCCTAAATGAGCTTTTTTCTCTGTTCCCTCACCACAATCCAGATTCTTTTGGGGAGTTACCAGTACAGTAACCATACCAGGAAGTACTTAATTTATTAAGCTACTGCTTTTCTTAATCTCATTGGAGATATTTACTGATAAACAGCTACCTACGCAGCATGTTCATGTTGTTCCTAAATGAGCTTTTTTTTTAGGAATATTTTATTTATTTATTTATTTATTTATTTTTGGCCAGTCCTGGGCCTTGGACTCAGGGCCTGAGCCCTGTCCCTGGCTTCTTCCCGCTCAAGGCTAGCACTCTGCCACTTGAGCCACAGCGCCGCTTCTGGCCGTTTTCTGTATATGTGGTGCTGGGGAATCGAACCTAGGGACTCGTGTATCCCAGGCAGGCACTCTTGACACTAGGCTATATCCCCAGCCCCCTAAATGAGCTTTTATCTCTCTCCCCTCACCACAAATGAGATTCTTCTGAGGAGTTCCCAGTACGTTATGCTTTCCCCTGTGTAATTACCTTAAGAAGCTCCAGCTGTTTTTATTCTCAGAAGGTTTACTCCCTGATATACAGCTGCCTACCCCCTTCGTAAGTGCAGGTAATAAATGAGCATTTTTCTCTGTTCCCTCACCAAAATCCAGATTCTTTTGGGGAGTTACCAGTACAGTATCCATACCAGGAAGTACTTAATTTATTAAGCTACTGCTTTTCTTAATCTCAGTGGAGATATTTACTGATAAACAGCTACCTACGCAGCATGTTCATGTCGTTCCTAAATGAGCTTTTATCTCTCTCCGCTCACCACAAATCAGATTCTTCTGAGGAGTTCCCAGTACATTATCCTTTCCCCTGTGTAATTACCTTAACAAGCTCCAGCTGTTTTTATTCTCAGAAGGTTTACTCCCTGATATACAGCTGCCTAACCCCTTCGTAAGTGCAGGTCCTAAATGAGCTTTTTTCTCTGTTCCCTCACCACAATCCAGATTCTTTTGGGGAGTGACCAGTACAGTAACCATACCAGGAAGTACTTAATTTATTAAGCTACTGCTTTTCTTAATCTCAGTGGAGAAATTTACTGATAAACAGCTACCTACGCAGCATGTTCACGTCGTTCCTAAATGAGCTTTTTTTTTTTTCACAAATTTTTATTATCAAACTGACGTACAGAGAGGTTATAGTATCATACGTTGGGCATTGGATACATTTCTTGTACTGTTTGTTGCCTTGTCCCTCATGCCCCCCTCCCTCCCCCCCTTTCCCTCCCCCCCCAATTGTTCAGTTCACTTACACCAAACAGTTTTGCAAGTATTGCTTTTGTAGTTATTTCTCTTTTTTTACCCTGTGTCTCTCGAATTTGGTATTCCCTTTGAATTTCCTACTTCCAATACCAGTAAACACGGTTTCCAATATACTCAGATAAGATTACAGAGATAGTGTAGGTGCAAACATAGGAAGGTGATACAAAACATCATCAATAATAGAAACTACACATACACGTAAGACGTTGAAAGTAGTTATAACTGTGATATATCACTTGTTTCCATATCATGGAGTTCATTTCATTTAGCATCATCTTATGTGTTTCTAAGGGTATAGCTATTGGGCCTTGTGATGCTCTGCTATGGCTTGCCTAAACCTGTACTAATTATTCCCAATAAGGGAGGCCATAGAGTCCATGTTTCTTTGGGTCTGGCTCACTTCACTTAGTATGACTATTTCCAAGTCTTTCCATTTCCTTACAAATGGAACAATGTCATTCTTTCTGATAGAGGCATAAAATTCCATTGTGTAAATGTACCACATTTTCCTGATCCATTCATCTATGGAGGGTCATCTGGGTTGGTTCCAGCTTCTCGCTATGACAAATTGTGCTGCGATGAACATTGTTGTGCTGGTGGCATTACTGTGATTTTGTTTGTGGTCTTTTGGATAGATACCCAACAGTGGGGCTGCTAGGTCATAGGGGAGTTCTATATTGAGCCTTCTGAGGAATCTCCATACTGCTTGCCAGAGTGGCTGAACCAGTTTACATTCCCACCAACAATGAAGTAGGGTTCCCTTTTGGCCACATCCCCTCCAACCAGTACAGTAACCATACCAGGAAGTACTTAATTTATTAAGCTACTGCTTTTCTTAATCTCAGTGGAGATATTTACTGATAAACAGCTACCTACGCAGCATGTTCATGTCGTTCCTAAATGAGCTTTTATCTCTCTCCCCTCACCACAAATCAGATTCTTCTGAGGAGGTCCCAGTACATTATCCTTTCCCCTGTGTAATTACCTTAACAAGCTCCAGCTGTTTTTATTCTCAGAAGGTTTACTCCCTGATATATAGCTGCCTACCCCCTTCGTAAGTGCAGGTCCTAAATGAGCTTTTTTCTCTGTTCCCTCACCATAATCCAGATTCTTTGGGGGAGTTACCAGACCAGTAACCATAACAGGAAGTACTTAATTTATTAAGCTACTGCTTTTCTTAATCTCAGTGGAGATATTTCCTGATAAACAGCTACCTACGCAGCATGTTCATGTCGTTCCTAAATGAGCTTTTATCTCTCTCCCCTCACCACAAATCAGATTCTTCTGAGGAGTTCCCAGTACATTATCCTTTCCCCTGTGTAATTACCTTAACAAGCTCCAGCTGTTTTTATTCTCAGAAGGTTTACTACCTGATATACAGCTGCCTACATCCTTCATAAGTGCAGGTCCTAAATGAGCTTTTTTCTCTGTTCCCTCACCACAATCCAGATTCTTTTGGGTAGTTACCAGTACAGTAACAATACTAGGAAGTACTTAATTTATTAAGCTACTGCTTTTCTTAATCTCAGTGTAGATATTTACTGATAAACAGCTACCTACGCAGCATGTTCATGTCGTTCCTAAATGAGCTTTTAACTCTATCCCCTCACCACAAATCAGATTCTTCTGAGGAGTTCCCCGTACATTATCCGTTCCCCTGTGTAATTACCTTAACAAGCTCCAGCTGTTTTTATTCTCAGAAGGTTTACTCCCTGATATACAGCTGCCTACCCCCTTCGTAAGTTCAGGTCCTAAATGATATTATTCCTCTGTTCCCTCACCACAATCCAGATTCTTTTGGGGAGTTACCAGTACAGTAACCATACTAGGAAGTACTTAATTTATTAAGCTACTGCTTTTCTTAATCTCAGTGGAGATATTTACTGATAAACAGCTACCTATGCAGCATGTACATGTCGTTCCTAAATGAGCTTTTATCTCTCTCCCCTCACCACAAATCGGATTCTTCTGAAGAGTTCTAAGTACATTATCCTTTCCCCAGTGTAATTACCTTAACAAGCTCCAGCTGTTTATATTCTCAGAAGTTATACTCCCTGATATACAGCTGCCTACCCCCTTCGTAAGTGCAGGTCCTAAATGAGCTTTTTTCTCTGTTCCCTCACCACAATCCAGATTCTTTTGGGGAGTTACCAGTACAGTAACCATACCAGGAAGTACTTAATTTATTAAGCTACTGCTTTTCTTAATCTCAGTGGAGATATTTACTGATAAACAGCTACGTATGCAGCATGTTCATGTCGGTCCTAAATGAGCTTATATCTCTCTCCACTCACCACAAATCAGATTCTTCTGAGGAGTTCCCAGTACATTATCCTTTCCCCTGTGTAATTACCTTAACAAGCTCCAGCTGTTTTTATTCTCAGAAGGTTTACACCCTGATATACAGCTGCCTACACCCTTCGTAAGTGCAGGTCCTAAATGAGCTTTTTTCTCTGTTCCCTCACCACAATCCAGATTCTTTTGGGGAGTTACCAGTACAGTAACCATACCAGGAAGTACTTAATTTATTAAGCTACTGCTTTTCTTAATCTCAGTGGAGATATTTACTGATAAACAGCTACCTACGGAGCATGTTCATGTCGCTCCTAAATGAGCTTTTATCTCTCTCCCCTCACCACAAATCAGATTCTTCTGAGGAGTTCCCAGGACATTGTCCTTTCCCCTGTGTAATTACCTTAACAAGCTCCAGCTGTTTTTATTCTCAGAAGGTTTACTCCCTGATATAGAGCTGCCTACCCCCTTCGTAAGTGCAGGTCCTAAATGAGCTTTTTTCTCTGTTCCCTCACCACAATCCAGATTCTTTTGGGGAGTTACCAGTACAGTAACCATACCAGGAAGTACTTAATTTATTAAGCTACTGCTTTTCTTAATCTCAGTGGAGATATTTACTGATAAACAGCTACCTACGCAGCATGTTCATGTTGTTCCTAAATGAGCTTTTTTTTTTTTTTTTTTTTTTTTTAGGAATATTTTATTTATTTATTTATTTATTTATTTTTGGCCAGTCCTGGGCCTTGGACTCAGGGCCTGAGCCCTGTCCCTGGCTTCTTCCCGCTCAAGGCTAGCACTCTGCCACTTGAGCCACAGCGCCGCTTCTGGCCGTTTTCTGTATATGTGGTGCTGGGGAATCGAACCTAGGGACTCGTGTATCCGAGGCAGGCACTCTTGACACTAGGCTATATCCCCAGCCCCCTAAATGAGCTTTTATCTCTCTCCCCTCACCACAAATGAGATTCTTCTGAGGAGTTCCCAGTACGTTATGCTTTCCCCTGTGTAATTACCTTAACAAGCTCCAGCTGTTTTTATTCTCAGAAGGTTTACTCCCTGATATACAGCTGCCTACCCCCTTCGTAAGTGCAGGTAATAAATGAGCATTTTTCTCTGTTCCCTCACCAAAATCCAGATTCTTTTGGGGAGTTACCAGTACAGTATCCATACCAGGAAGTACTTAATTTATTAAGCTACTGCTTTTCTTAATCTCAGTGGAGATATTTACTGATAAACAGCTACCTACGCAGCATGTTCATGTCGTTCCTAAATGAGCTTTTATCTCTCTCCGCTCACCACAAATCAGATTCTTCTGAGGAGTTCCCAGTACATTATCCTTTCCCCTGTGTAATTACCTTAACAAGCTCCAGCTGTTTTTATTCTCAGAAGGTTTACTCCCTGATATACAGCTGCCTACCCCCTTCGTAAGTGCAGGTCCTAAATGAGCTTTTTTCTCTGTTCCCTCACCACAATCCAGATTCTTTTGGGGAGTGACCAGTACAGTAACCATACCAGGAATTACTTAATTTATTAAGCTACTGCTTTTTATTAATCTCAGTGGAGATATTTACTGATAAACAGCTACGTATGCAGCATGTTCATGTCGTTCCTAAATGAGCTTTTATCTCTCTCCCCTCACCACAAATCAGATTCTTCTGAGGAGTTCCCAGTACATTATCCTTTCCCCTGTGTAATTACCTTAACAAGCTCCAGCTGTTTTTATTCTCAGAAGGTTTACTCCCTGATATACAGCTGCCTACCCCCTTTGTAAGTGCAGGTCCTAAATGAGCTTTTTTCTCTGTTCCCTCACCACAATCCAGATTCTTTTGGGGAGTTACCAGTACAGTAACCATACCAGGAAGTACTTAATTTATTAAGCTACTGCTTTTCTTAATCTCAGTGGAGATATTTACTGATAAACAGCTACCTACGCAGCATGTTCATGTCGTTCCTAAATGAGCTTTTATCTCTCTCCCCTCACCACAAATCAGATTCTTCTGAGGAGTTCCAGTACATTATCATTTCCCCTGTGTAATTTCCTTAACAAGCTCCAGCTGTTTTTATTCTCAGAAGGTTTACTCCCTGATATACAGCTGCCTACCCCCTTCGAAAGTGCAGCTCCTAAATGAGCTTTTTTCTCTATTCCCTCACCACAATCCAGATTCTTTTGGGGAGGTTACCAGTACAGTAACCATGCCAGGAAGTACTTAATTTATTAAGCTACTGCTTTTCTTAATCTCAGTGGAGATATTTACTGATAAACAGCTACCTACGCAGCATGTTCATGTCGTTCCTAAATGAGCTTTTATCTCTCTCCACTCACCACAAATCAGATTCTTCTGAAGAGTTCCCAGTACATTATCCTTTCTCCTGTGTAATTACATTAACCGGCTCCAGCTGTTTTTATTCTCAGAAGGTTTACTCCCTGATATACAGGTGCCTACCCCCTTCGTAAGTGCAGGTCCTAAATGAACTTTTTTCTCTGTTCCCTCACCACAATCCAGATTCTTTTGGGTAGTTACCAGTACAGTATCCATACCAGGAAGTACTTAATTTATTAAGCTACTGCTTTTCTTAATCTCAGTGGAGATATTTACTGATAAATAGCTACCTACGCAGCATGTTCATGTCGTTCCTAAATGAGCTTTTATCTCTCTCCCCTCACCACAAATCAGATTCTTCTGAGGAGTTCCCAGTACTTCATATTTTCCCTGTGTAATTACCTTAACAAGCTCCAGCTGTTTTTATTCTCAGAAGTTTTACTCCCTGATATACAGCTGCCTACCCCCTTCGTAAGTGCAGGTCCTAAATGAGATTTTCTGTTCCCTCACCACAATCCTGATTCTTTTGGGGAGGTTACCAGTACAATAACCATACCAGGAAGTACTTAATTTATTAAGCTACTGCTTTTCTTAATCTCAGTGGAGATATTTACTGATAAACAGCTACCTACGCAGCATGTTCATGTCGTTCATAAATGAGCTTTTATCTCTCTCCCCTCACCACAAATCAAT
>NW_025961554.1:0-45116 GCF_023159225.1 Perognathus longimembris pacificus | reverse complement strand
ATTTTCTTGTTTTTCAGAAAATGGAAAATGCTGAACTCTCATATAATTATTACTTCTAAATAGGCATAATTAGTTGGTTGAGAGCAATCATGATAGACCTAGTAGTTTTCAATGTTATCAAAAGTTCTAAAGGCATCTTTGATCAGGAATCTTATTTTAGAATAATCCTCACAGCTACCAATGTGCCAGCAAAAAACTCAGCCTTATAATTAGAAAGACACCATCACCTCCACTTGGAGTAGCCAGCTGCTTCTCAATGTGTTTTCCTTTTTTTAAAAAAAAAATATTATAATTACTTATTTATTGTCAAAGTGATATACAGAGGGGTCACAGATCCATACATTAAGCCATGTTTTCTTATACGCAAATTATGATTTCAATACATACCCGATCTAATATTCAGGATGTTTTAGGAATGAAATGAGATAATTAATGTAAGATCAATTACAACAATTTTTAGAAAGCCGAGCTGTATGAAAGCTCAAACCTCATTGTTGGATCCTCAGAATTCATAGCATCTAGACCATGCAACTCATTGTGTTTTACATCACACTTCTTCATATACATATGGGACCATCATATTATATTTCATTGTCTTTCAAGGGTTCTACTCATTTATTTTTTTAAAGAAATCTCAATACCAAAATGTGCACTCTAGTTCTCTAATTCTCTAAGAATAATGTAGTTTGCTGCATACAAACTACTGTCATTATGTATTTCTAAGCCATGTACATTGAACATAACAAAATGTGTTAAAATTAAACACATGATTTAGCCAGGCACCTGGGGCTCATACCGGTAAACCTGGATACTCAGCAAGCTGAGATGCAGAGGGTCAGGGTTCAAAGCCAGCCCATTCAGTAAAGTCCAAAAGACTCCATCTCCAATTAACCAGTGAAATGCTGGGCTACATGTGTAAGTGGCAGAATACCAGCTGAGAGGGCATACATGCCAGGATGAAGCCTTGAATTCAAACCTTGTTACTACAGGTAGTGGGAGAGGAGAGGAGAGAAAAGGGGAGGACAGGGGAGAGGAGTGGAGGGGAGGAGAGGGGAAAGGGAGGGGAGGACAGGAGAGGAGAGGAGAGGAGAGGAGAGAGAGCACAATACATGGTTTAATAAGATTCTAATAGTTCAATACCTATTTTTGTAGCTTTAGACTGGTTCACAGAAGGAAAAGATATTTCACAAGTGAATGAACAATTATGGAAAGCAATTGCTGTCTTCCACATAATAAACACATAAACAATCTTCCAAGTAATGTTTTACATCTACATAACTGATTAACTAGAAAATATGCCAAAATACTTGAATAGGAAAAGCAGTTCATCACTTAAAATATTGTAATTTATCTTTACAATCAGTTTGTAAAAACAACAACAACAAAAACAAAAAAGTAGCTGCTAAGTGCCAGTGGCTCTCACCTGTAATCCTAACTTCTCAGAAGCTTATGAGCTGAGACTCACAGCTCAAATCCATCCAGGCAGGAAAGTCTATGAGACTCATCTCAAATAACTACCAAAAAAAGCTGGAAGTGGACCTGTGGTTCAAATGATAGTCTGCTAGCCTTCAGCACAAGAACAGCACCCAAGCCCTGAGTTAGAGCCTCAGGACTGGCATAATGAACAATCATAATACACCCAACATATTCGACTAGCTGGCTTAGCGGCAGAGTGCTCGCCTAGCATGCATGAAGCCCTGCGTTCCATTCCTCCCCACCACAAAAACAGAAAAGGTGGAAGTAGTGCTGTGTGTGTGTGTGTGTGTGAATAAAAGCAGCTCAGGGACAATGCTCAAAGCCCTGAGTTCAAGCCTCAGAACTGGCAAAATAAAAACAACATTAAATTAAGTATATACCCTCCTGGTAATACTAATGAGAAATCATTAGTCCAAGGCCCAGGACTGGCCAAAAAAAAAAAAAAAAAGAACCTAAATGCTTACATACAGTACTTAGAAATTTTCTAAGCACTCTCTGCTGTGTATCTGTTTTCTAATACTGTACAGTAATATGGTAATACTATCATGACATTATAGCTGATTAATAACTGTATGAAGTTTTTTAGTAAGTGCCACCACAGTAACAGCAGCTAACTGAGTATTACCACAAGTAATTGAGACCATGAGTGACAGGTGGTTGAACTTCTCTTTGTGTTTAAAAAAACAAATGAGTTTTCCACACAAAAGGAGAAGGGACGGACTCACGGGAGGGGCCCAGAGAAGGTGATATCTACCAACTTTTTCCGAAGTGACTATGTAAGGAAATAAAAACATAGTCCTCTACTTTGAGAATTGTACTCAAGTCATAAGTCCCTTCTGGTGGCCACCCATCTTGAAAGTGAGCCACTCAGAAGAGCAGAGAGTCACCCCACTTTCCTTTCTTGATCTCTACACTATTATTGTGAGTAACTTCCTTCCAGTGGGCTAAAGTCAGTCCACGGGAATGGAAGGGACGTTGCCCATGCCTATCAGTCTCGTCAGTTGTGCAGTCCACAAAATAACAAGAGGTAAAACAATTCCAATAAAACAGAAGAAACAATACACACAGGCCTGATAATTAAAGACTGACAAAATGGAGATCTCCTAAGCTGATCCGCTGGCTCCTGTGAAGAAGCAAAGTAGCAGACCCAAGATCAAGGTGGGCAGGTTGAGCCTCCGTTAGGAGGCCCTCCTGGTCAGTTCCTGCTAAAAAGCGACTGAATTGCACCATACAAGAAAGGCGAGGTTGGACAATCACGATGGGCACCCAACCACCTTGGGACCAAGAGGAGGAAGAAGAGGGCAAGGGATTCTGGCACACAGGCCTGCCCCGCTCTCTGCTGCAGCTCCATGCTTCTTGGTGTAGACCTGAGCGGTAATGAATGCCTTCCCAGGTTGGGGCACTACTGGGGCCTAATGCTGTGGTCCTGTTGCATTCCCATTTCTCCCATGATTTCTTTCCCCCAAAGTTTGTTGCTACCCAGGTCACCCAAGCTGCATGGTTGAGGGAACGGGATACTGGTGAGGACAGCAGCTAGAGGCACAAGTGCCAATGGACTGGCCAGTAAGCAGCGCTGGGCTCCTTAGCCACGCCCACCACAAGAATATCACCCTTGACTTGAGCAAGTAGGACACAGTCCCTGGAAACCCTTTAGCACATTCCAAGCCACTGTGTACTGGGTGCGCTCGCATGTGCATATGTGTGCCCGTGCTTGCTTACATGTGTGTGTGTTTGTTCCTGATGCTGTACATGGGTGTGCTTACTAAACCAAAGTCTGTGTATGTGTAAATAGGTATGTGGATGTAGATCCAGGAGGACCCGGCACACTGTGTTATGAGTGAGCATGTGGAGGTGGCGGGAAGGAGAAAGAGAAAGAGAGAGAGAGAGTCATTTCGCCTATGAGGAATTCTTTGTTTCATGTGCGGTTGATTGAGTGTGTCATGTATGAGGTTGGACATAGGGAGTTCCAATTGTGTGCATGTTTACTTGCTTATTTGAAGTTCCCAGACACCAATCATTTGCAAAGTCTCCCCTTTTGTGCTGTCTTCTGCACAAAGGTCTCCGGACTTGAGGCCCGGGATACCTAGCTGCCTCTGCTCTTGGAAAATCTGCATGACAGTGACAATGACGCCTATGAATACTGTTGCGGGTGCTAGTGTGCCTTGATCGAGGCAGGGAAGGGTCAGATATCCCTTTCCCTAGTGTCTTAGCAGAGCTTCCTGAAGGAGCCTAAAAATATATGGCTGTGAGCCACGGGCACCAGGATTGCCAGCTCCTGCCTCTAGCCAGTATAATCCTTGGCTGCTCAATAGCAGGAAGTAGCAGGCAGGATCTGGGCCAGAGAGGCCAAGGCAAGCGGGAAGGACAAGAGTAAGCAGACACTAGCGCAGAAAGGAGATGCCCAGATTCGCTGACCTGCTAACCTTGTATCTCCCTTATGCTCTGAGCAAGAGAGATGAGGTTGATTGTGAGAGAGGTGGCGGATCCATACACCAGCCACTTCCAGGACTGGCAAGGGCAGAGGAGGTGGGGAGCTGTGTCACACGGGTTCAACCAGGATGTGGGAAGATGGAGCAGGAGGGGAGGTGGAAAGTGTATTTGCCTAGGACCCTGGCCCAAGCCGTTCCCAGCAGAATGGTCAGGGGAGGGATGTGCGGCTCTACACATCCTGGTGCATCCCTGAAGGCCTGTGAGAACTAGTGAGAACTTACAGCAAACCCCCAAGGGGCCCTGTGCCCTTTTTGCTATGGCAACTCCAGTTGGAACACTGGCTCAAGTCAGCAGGAGGCCGCCTAGTACCTGGCCATGTCACAGAGCTCCAAACCATATGGGCACTGCCCAGAGGCTCCCAGCACCCCAGGTGCAAATGCACTGTTAGTGAGGCACCAGGAGGCCCTGCTGGCCTGTGAGCACCAACTGCCTACCTCTAAGCAGCCTCACTACCCCTCCCTTAAGGCTGTTCCTGTTGGAATGCAAATGAAAGCACACATCAACAAGTGGGCAAGTGAATGGAGAAACAAAACATCCGGCCACCCCCTGGAGTCTTTTCTGCATAGTGGGTCGCATATGTGCAGTCCTTCCTGCTCAGAAAAACACAGGGCTGCTGCCTAGCAAGCCAGGCCAAGGTCTTCAGGTGGTCTTGGCCAAGGGGCAGAGGCCGTTTCCAGACCAATCGGATGTCAGTCATAAAACCAGAAGGCAGGAAAGGGAGTGCCGCTTCCCTCCTACCTTTGTCACAAACCTCCTGTGCACAGAAAAGGAGCAGAGGGGCTTGGGCACAGAGCAGGCAAACAACAGATTAGATAAATGGGGATTGGTGTTCACCAGAGGACTGAGAGATCCCAGGTGTGCAGAGGGTGAGAGCAGAGGGAGATTTGGAGAAGATAAGAAGGGCTAGGCCAGGGGTGAGGCAGTTGTAATTTCCCCAGAAGAAGTGAAGAGGTGCATGGGGAGGTGTGC
The DNA here is from genome assembly GCF_023159225.1 of Perognathus longimembris pacificus. Lineage (NCBI taxonomy): Eukaryota > Metazoa > Chordata > Mammalia > Rodentia > Heteromyidae > Perognathus > Perognathus longimembris. Next base: position 40,181 of record NW_025961554.1, on the reverse strand, counting down.
AGCCTGTGAACCTCAAGAGGAGGAGGGAGAAATTGGGAAGCAGAGGCAGAGGCAAGAGGCAGTGACACAGAGGCATGTGTGAGTTGAAAGCAGTCCAGAGCAGCAAGGCAGGGACAGGAGGGCTAGTGAGAGAGAACTCGGAGGGAGTTATCAGCAAAGGAGGTATGTGTGCAGGGGACAAGCCTCAGGAACTCAGCTGCAGATGGCAGTTGGTGGCTAGGAAGGCCAGGTTGGGCGCCCCACCACCCTGGGACCAAGTAGAAGGGAGAAGAGGCAAGGGATTCTGGGGCACAGGCCTGCCCCATTCTCTGCGCGCAGCGCTGTGCTTTAGGGTGTAGACCTGAGGGGAAACGAATGCCATCCTTGGTTGGGGCACTACTGGGGCGTAATCATGTGGTCCTGTTACATTGACATTTCTGCCTTGATTGCTTTGCCGAAGAGTTTGTTGCTACCCAGGTCTTCCGAAGCTGCATGGTTCAGGGAATGGGAGACTGGTGAGGACAGCAGGGGGAGGCCCAAGTGCCAATGGACTGTCCAGTAAGCAGCGCTGGGCTCCTTAGCCACGCCCACCACAAGAACAACACCCTGGACTTGAGCAAGTAGGACACAGTCCTCGAAAACCCCTTAGCACCTTCCAAGCCACTGTGTACTGGGTGCGCTCACGTGTGCGTGTGTGTGCCCCTGCTAGCCTACATGCGTGTGTTCCTGATGCTGTACAAGAGTGTGCTTCCTAAGCCTAAGTCTGCATATGTGCAAATAGGTATGTGGATGTAGATCCAGGAGGAGCCGGCACAGTGTGTTATAGTGAGCATGTGGGGGTGGCGGGGAGGAAGAGAGAGAAAGAGAGAGAGAGAGAGTCGGCTCGCCTGTGGGGAAATTTTTGTTCATGTGCGGTTGCATGAGTGTGTCAGGTATGAGGTTGGACAGAGGGAGTTCAAAGTGTTTACACGTTACTTGTTTTTCGAAGTTCCCGGAAACCAATCATATGGCGAAGGCTCCCCTCTTGTGCTGTCCTCTACACAAAGGTCTCCGTACTTGATGCCAAGCTGCCTCTGCTCTTGGAGATCTGCATGACAGTGATGATGCTGCCTATGAATATCATTGCTGGGTGCTAGTGTGCCTTGGTCACGGCAGGGAAGGGTCAGATATCCCTTTCCCTGGTGTCTTAGCAGAGCTTCCTGAAGGAGCCTAAAACATATGGCTGTGAGCCACGGGCACCAGGATTGCCAGCTCCTGCCTCTAGCCAGTATAATCCTTGGCTGCTCAATAGCAGGAAGTAGCAGGCCGGGATCTGGGCCACAGAGGCCAAGGCAAGCGGGAAGACAAGAGTTAAGCAGACACTAGCGCAGAAAGGAGATGCCCAGATTCGCTGACCTGCTAACCTTGTATCTCCCTTATGCTCTGAGCAAGAGAGATGAGGTTGATTGTGAGAGAGGTGGCGGATCCATACACCAGCCACTTCCAGGACTGGCAAGGGCAGAGGCGGTGGGGAGCTGTGTCACACGGGTTCAACCAGGATGTGGGAAGATGGAGCAGGAGGGGAGGTGGAAAGTGTATTTGCCTAGGGACCCTGGCCCAAGCCGTTCCCAGCAGAATGGTCAGGGGAGGGATGTGCGGCTCTACACATCCTGTGCATCCCCGAAGGCCAGTGAGAACTAGTGAGAACTTACAGCAAACCCCCAAGGGGCCCTGTGCCCTTTTTGCTATGGCAACTCCAGTTGGAACACTGGCTCAAGTCAGCAGGAGGCGCCTAGTGGCCATGTCACAGAGCTCCAAACCATATGGGCACTGCCCAGAGGCTTCCCAGCACCCCAGGTGCAAATGCACTGTTAGTGAGGCACCAGGAGGCCCTGATGGCCTGTGAGCACCAACTGCCTACCTCTAAGCAGCCTCACTAGCCCTCCCTTAAGGCTGTTCCTGTTGGAATGCAAATGAAAGCACACATCAACAAAGTGGGCAAGGAATGGAGAAACAAAACATCCGGCCACCCCCTGGAGGCTTTTCTGCATAGTGGGTCGCATATGTGCAGTCCTTCCTGCTCAGAAAAACACAAGGCTGCTGCCTAGCAAGCCAGGCAAGGTCTTCAGGTGGTCTTGGCCAAGGGGGCAGAGGCCGTTTCCAGACCAATCGGATGTCAGTCATAAAACCAGAAGGCAGGAAAGGAGTGCCGCTTCCCTCCTACCTTTGTCACAAACCTCCTGTGCACAGAAAAGGAGCAGAGGGGCTTGGGCACAGAGCAGGCAGACCACAGATTAGATAAATGGGGATTGGTGTTCACCAGAGGTCTGAGAGATCCCAGGTGTGCAGAGGGTGAGAGCAGAGGGAGATTTGGAGAAGATAAGAAGGGCTAGGCCAGGGTGAGGCAGTTGTAATTTCCCCAGAAGAAGTGAAGAGGTGGATGGGGAGGTGTGCAGCCTGTGAACCTCAAGAGGAGGAGGGGGAAATTGGGAAGCAGAGGCAGAGGCAAAGAGGCAGTGACGCAGAGGCATGTGTGAGTTGAAAGCAGTCCAGAGCAGCAAGGCAGGGACAGGAGGGCTAGGAGAGAGAACTCGGAGGGAGTTATCAGCAAAGGAGGTATGTGTGCAGGGGACAAGCCTCAGGAACTCAGCTGCAGATGGCAGGTGGTGGCTAGGAAGGCCAGGTTGGGCGCCCCACCACCCTGGGACCAAGCAGAAGGGAGAAGAGGCAAGGGATTCTGGGGCACAGGCCTGCCCCATTCTCTGCGCGCAGCGCTGTGCTTTAGGGTGTAGACCTGAGGGGTAACGAATGCCATCCTTGGTTGGGGCACTACTGGGGCGTAATCATGTGGTCCTGTTACATTGACATTTCTGCCTTGATTGCTTTCCCGAAGAGTTTGTTGCTACCCAGGTCTCCGAAGCTGCATGGTTCAGGGAATGGGAGACTGGTGAGGACAGCAGGGGGAGGCCCAAGTGCCAATGGACTGTCCAGTAAGCAGCGCTGGGCTCCTTAGCCACGCCCACCACAAGAACAACACCCTGGACTTGAGCAAGTAGGAGACAGTCCTCGAAAACCCCTTAGCACCTTCCAAGCCTCTGTGTACTGGGTGCGCTCACGTGTGCGTGTGTGTGCCCCTGCTTGCCTACCTGCGTGTGTTCCTGATGCTGTACAAGAGTTTGCTTCCTAAGCCTAAGTCTGCATATGTGCAAATAGGTATGTGGATGTAGATCCAGGAGGAGCCGGCACAGTGTGTTATAGTGAGCATGTTGGGGTGGGGGGGAGGAAGAGAGAGAAAGAGAGAGAGAGAGAGTCGGCTCGCCTGTGAGGAATTTTTTGTTCATGTGCGGTTGCATGAGTGTGTCAGGTATGAGGTTGGACAGAGGGAGTTCAAAGTGTTTACACGTTACTTGTTTTTCGAAGTTCCCGGAAACCAATCATATGGCGAAGGCTCCCCTCTTGTGCTGTCCTCTACACAAAGGTCTCCGTACTTGATGCCAAGCTGCCTCTGCTCTTGGAGATCTGCATGACAGTGATGATGCTGCCTATGAATATCATTGCTGGGTGCTAGTGTGCCTTGGTCACGGCAGGGAAGGGTCAGATATCCCTTTCCCTGGTGTCTTAGCAGAGCTTCCTGAAGGAGCCTAAAACATATGGCTGTGAGCCACGGGCACCAGGATTGCCAGCTCCTGCCTCTAGCCAGTATAATCCTTGGCTGCTCAATAGCAGGAAGTAGCAGGCCGGGATCTGGGCCAGAGAGGCCAAGGCAAGCGGGAAGACAAGAGTTAAGCAGACACTAGCGCAGAAAGGAGATGCCCAGATTCGCTGACCTGCTAACCTTGTATCTCCCTTATGCTCTGAGCAAGAGAGATGAGGTTGATTGTGAGAGAGGTGGCGGATCCATACACCAGCCACTTCCAGGACTGGCAAGGACAGAGGCGGTGGGGAGCTGTGTCACACGGGTTCAACCAGGATGTGGGAAGATGGAGCAGGAGGGGAGGTGGAAAGTGTATTTGCCTAGGACCCTGGCCCAAGCCGTTCCCAGCAGAATGGTCAGGGGAGGGATGTGCGGCTCTACACATCCTGTGCATCCCCGAAGGCCTGTGAGAACTAGTGAGAACTTAGAGCAAACCCCCAAGGGGCCCTGTGCCCTTTTTGCTATGGCAAATCCAGTTGGAACACTGGCTCAAGTCAGCAGGAGGCGCCTAGTACCTGGCCATGTCACAGAGCTCCAAACCATATGGGCACTGCCCAGAGGCTTCCCAGCAACCCAGGTGCAAATGTACTGTTAGTGAGGCACCAGGAGGCCCTGCTGGCCTGTGAGCACCAACTGACTACCCCTAAGCAGCCTCACTACCCCTCCCTTAAGGCTGTTCCTGTTGGAATGCAAATGAAAGCACACATCAACAAAGTGGGCAAGGAATGGAGAAACAAAACATCCGGCCACCCCCTGGAGTCTTTTCTGCATAGTGGGTCGCATATGTACAGTCCTTCCTGCTCAGAAAAACACAGGGCTGCTGCCTAGCAAGCCAGGCAAGGTCTTCAGGTGGTCTTGGCCAAGGGGGCAGAGGCCGTTTCCAGACCAATCGGATGTCAGTCATAAAACCAGAAGGCAGGAAAGGAGTGCCGCTTCCCTCCTATCTTTGTCACAAACCTCCTGGGCACAGAAAAGGAGCAGAGGGGCTTGGGCACAGAGCAGGCAGACAACAGATTAGATAAATGGGGATTGGTGTTCACCAGAGGACTGAGAGATCCCAGGTGTGCAGAGGGTGAGAGCAGAGGGAGATTTGGAGAAGATAAGAAGGGCTAGGACAGGGTGAGGCAGTTGTAATTTCCCCAGAAGAAGTGAAGAGGTGCATGGGGAGATGTGCAGCCTGTGAACCTCAAGAGGAGGAGGGGGAAATTGGGAAGCAGAGGCAGAGGCAAAGAGGCAGTGACGCAGAGGCATGTGTGAGTTGAAAGCAGTCCAGAGCAGCAAGGCAGGGACAGGAGGGCTAGGAGAGAGAACTCGGAGGGAGTTATCAGCAAAGGAGGTATGTGTGCAGGGGACAAGCCTCAGGAACTCAGCTGCAGATGGCAGGTGGTGGCTAGGAAGGCCAGGTTGGGCGCCCCACCACCCTGGGACCATGTAGAAGGGAGAAGAGGCAAGGGATTCTGGGGCACAGGCCTGCCCCATTCTCTGCGCGAAGCGCTGTGCTTTAGGGTGTAGACCTGAGGGGTAATGAATGCCATCCTTGGTTGGGGCACTACTGGGGCGTAATCATGTGGTCCTGTTACATTGACATTTCTGCCTTGATTGCTTTCCCGAAGAGTTTGTTGCTACCCAGGTCTCCGAAGCTGCATGGTTCAGGGAATGGGAGACTGGTGAGGACAGCAGGGGGAGGCCCAAGTGCCAATGGACTGTCCAGTAAGCAGCGCTGGGCTCCTTAGCCACGCACACCATGAGAACAACACCCTGGACTTGAGCAAGTAGGACACAGTCCTCGAAAACCCCTTAGCACCTTCCAAGCCACTGTGTACTGGGTGCGCTCACGTGTGCGTGTGTGTGCCCCTGCTTGTCTATATGCGTGTGTTCCTGATGCTGTACAAGAGTGTGCTTCCTAAGCCTAAGTCTGCATATGTGCAAATAGGTATGTGGATGTAGATCCAGGGGGACCCGGCACAGTGTGTTATAGTGAGCATGTGGGGGTGGCGGGGAGGAAGAGAGAGAAAGAGAGAGAGAGAGAGAGTCGGCTCGCCTGTGAGGAATTTTTTGTTCATGTGCAGTTGCATGAGTGTGTCAGGTATGAGGTTGGACAGAGGGAGTTCAAAGTGTTTACACGTTACTTGTTTTTTGAAGTTCCCGGAAACGAATCATATGGCGAAGGCTCCCCTCTTGTGCTGTCCTCTACACAAAGGTCTCCTTACTTGATGCCAAGCTGCCTCTGCTCTTGGAGATCTGCATGACAGTGATGATGCTGCCTATGAATATCATTGCTGGGTGCTAGTGTGCCTTGGTCACGGCAGGGAAGGTTCAGATATCCCTTTCCCTGGTGTCTTAGCAGAGCTTACTGAAGGAGCCTAAAACACATGGCTGTGAGCCACGGGCTCCAGGATTGCCAGCTCCTGCCTCTAGCCAGTATAATCCTTGGCTGCTCAATAGCAGGAAGTAGCAGGCAGGGATCTGGGCCAGAGAGGCCAAGGCAAGCGGGAAGACAAGAGTTAAGCAGACACTAGCGCAGAAAGGAGATGCCCAGATTTGCTGACCTGCTAACCTTGTATCTCCCTTATGCTCTGAGCAAGAGAGTTGAGGTTGATTGTGAGAGAGGTGGCGGATCCATACACCAGCCACTTCCAGGACTGGCAAGGGCAGAGGCGGTGGGGAGCTGTGTCACACGGGTTCAACCAGGATGTGGGAAGATGGAGCAGGAGGGGAGGTGGAAAGTGTATTTGCCTAGGACCCTGGCCCAAGCCGTTCCCAGCAGAATGGTCAGGGGAGGGATGTGCGGCTCTACACATCCTGTGCATCCCCGAAGGCCTGTGAGAACTAGTGAGAACTTACAGCAAACCCCCAAGGGGCACTGTGCCCTTTTTGCTATGGCAACTCCAGTTGGAACACTGGCTCAAGTCAGCAGGAGGCGCCTAGTACCTGGCCATGTCACAGAGCTCCAAACCATATGGGCACTGCCCAGAGGCTTCCCAGCAACCCAGGTGCAAATGCACTGTTAGTGAGGCACCAGGAGGCCCTGCTGGCCTGTGAGCTCCAACTGCCTACCCCTAAGCAGCCTCACTACCCCTCCCTTAAGGCTGTTCCTGTTGGAATGCAAACGAAAGCACACATCAACAAAGTGGGCAAGGAATGGAGAAACAAAACATCCGGCCACCCCCTGGAGGCTTTTCTGCATAGTGGGTCGCATATGTGCAGTCCTTCCTGCTCAGTAAAACACAGGGCTGCTGCCTAGCAAGCCAGGCAAGGTCTTCAGGTGGTCTTGGCCAAGGGGGCAGAGGCCGTTTCCAGACCAATCGGATGTCAGTCATAAAACCAGAAGGCAGGAAAGGAGTGCCGCTTCCCTCCTGCCTTTGTCACAAACCTAGTGGGCACAGAAAAGGAGCAGAGGGGCTTGGGCACAGAGCAGGCAGACAACAGATTAGATAAATGGGGATTGGTGTTCACCAGAGGACTGAGAGATCCCAGGTGTGCAGAGGGTGAGAGCAGAGGGAGATTTGGAGAAGATAAGAAGGGCTAGGCCAGGGTGAGGCAGTTGTAATTTCCCCAGAAGAAGTGAAGAGGTGCATGGGGAGGTGTGCAGCCTGTGAACCTCAAGAGGAGGAGGGGGAAATTGGGAAGCAGAGGCAGAGGCAAAGAGGCAGTGACACAGAGGCATGTGTGTTGAAAGCAGTCCAGAGCAGCAAGGCAGGGACAGGAGGGCTAGGAGAGAGAACTCGGAGGGAGTTATCAGCAAAGGAGGTATGTGTGCAGGGGACAAGCCTCAGGAACTCAGCTGCAGATGGCAGGTGGTGGCTAGGAAGGCCAGGTTGGGCGCCCCACCACCCTGGGACCAAGTAGAAGGGAGAAGAGGCAAGGGATTCTGGGGCACAGGCCTGCCCCATTCTCTGCGTGCAGCGCTGTGCTTTAGGGTGTAGACCTGAGGGGTAACGAATGCCATCCTTGGTTGGGGAACTACTGGGGCGTAATCATGTGGTCCTGTTACATTGACATTTCTGCCTTGATTGCTTTCCCGAAGAGTTTGTTGCTACCCAGGTCTCCGAAGCTGCATGGTTCAGGGAATGGGAGACTGGTGAGGACAGCAAGGGGAGGCCCAAGTGCCAATGGACTTTCCAGTAAGCAGCGCTGGGCTCCTTAGCCACGCCCACCACGAGAACAACACCCTGGACTTGAGCAAGTAGGACACAGTCCTCGAAAATCCCTTAGCACCTTCCAAGCCACTGTGTACTGGGTGCGCTCACGTGTGCGTGTGTGTGCCCCTGCTTGCCTACATGCGTGTGTTCCTGATGCTGTACAAGAGTGTGCTTCCTAAGCCTAAGTCTGCATATGTGCAAATAGGTATGTGGATGTAGATCCAGGAGGACCCGGCACAGTGTGTTATAGTGAGCATGTGGGGGTGGCGGGGAGGAAGAGAGAGAAAGAGAAAGAGAGAGAGTCGGCTTGCCTGTGAGGAATTTTTTGTTCATGTGCGGTTGCATGAGTGTGTCAGGTATGAGGTTGGACAGAGGGAGTTCAAAGTGTTTACACGTTACTTGTTTTTTGAAGTTCCCGGAAAGCAATCATAAGGCGAAGGCTCCCCTCTTGTGCTGTCCGCTACACAAAGGTCTCCGTACTTGATGGCAAGCTGCCTCTGCTCTTGGAGATCTGCATGACAGTGATGATGCTGCCTATGAATATCATTGCTGGGTGCTAGTGTGCCTTGGTCACGGCAGGGAAGGGTCAGATATCCCTTTCCCTGGTGTCTTAGCAGAGCTTCCTGAAGGAGCCTAAAACATATGGCTGTGAGCCACGGGCACCAGGATTGCCAGCTCCTGCCTCTAGCCAGTATAATCCTTGGCTGCTCAATAGCAGGAAGTAGCAGGCAGGGATCTGGGCCAGAGAGGCCAAGGCAAGCGGGAAGACAAGAGTTAAGCAGACACTAGCGCAGAAAGGAGATGCCCAGATTCGCTGACCTGCTAAACTTGTATCTCCCTTATGCTCTGAGCAAGAGAGATGAGGTTGATTGTGAGAGAGGTGGCGGATCCATACACCAGCCACTTCCAGGACTGGCAAGGGCAGAGGCGGTGGGGAGCTGTGTCACACGGGTTCAACCAGGATGTGGGAAGATGGAGCAGGAGGGGAGGTGGAAAGTGTATTTGCCTAGGACCCTGGCCCAAGCCGTTCCCAGCAGAATGGTCAGGGGAGGGATGTGCGGCTCTACACATCCTGTGCATCCCCGAAGGCCTGTGAGAACTAGTGAGAACTTATAGCAAACTCCCAAGGGGACCTGTGCCCTTTTTGCTATGGCAACTCCAGTTGGAACACTGGCTCAAGTCAGCAGGAGGCGCCTAGTACCTGGCCATGTCACAGAGCTCCAAACCATATGGGCACTGCCCAGAGGCTTCCCAGCACCCCAGGTGCAAATGCACTGTTAGTGAGGCACCAGGAGGCCCTGCTGGCCTGTGAGCACCAACTGCCTACCTCTAAGCATCCTCACTAGCCCTCCCTTAAGGCTGTTCCTGTTGGAATGCAAATGAAAGCACACATCAACAAAGTGGGCAAGGAATGGAGAAACAAAACATCGGGCCACCCCCTGGAGGCTTTTCTGCATAGTGGGTCGCATATGTGCAGTCCTTCCTGCTCAGAAAAACACAGGGCTGCTGCCTAGCAAGCCAGGCAAGGTCTTCAGGTGGTCTTGGCCAAGGGGGCAGAGGCCGTTTCCAGACCAATCGGATGTCAGTCATAAAACCAGAAGGCAGGAAAGGAGTGCCGCTTCCCTCCTACCTTTGTCACAAACCTCCTGTGCACAGAAAAGGAGCAGAGGGGCTTGGGCACAGAGCAGGCAGACAACAGATTAGATAAATGGGGATTGGTGTTCACCAGAGGACTGAGAGATCCCAGGTGTGCAGAGGGTGAGAGCAGAGGGGGATTTGGAGAAGATAAGAAGGGCTAGGCCAGGGTGAGGCAGTTGTAATTTCCCCAGAAGAAGTGAAGAGGTGCATGGGGAGGTGTGCAGCCTGTGAACCTCAAGAGGAGGAGGGGGAAATTGGGAAGCAGAGGCAGAGGCAAAGAGGCAGTGACGCAGAGGCATGTGTGAGTTGAAAGCAGTCCAGAGCAGCAAGGCAGGGACAGGAGGGCTAGGAGAGAGAACTCGGAGGGAGTTATCAGCAAAGGAGGTATGTGTGCAGGGGACAAGCCTCAGGAACTCAGCTGCAGATGGCAGGTGGTGGCTAGGAAGGCCAGGTTGGGCGCCCCACCACCCTGGGACCAAGTAGAAGGGAGAAGAGGCAAGGGATTCTGGGGCACAGGCCTGCCCCATTCTCTGCGCGCAGCGCTGGGCTTGAGGGTGTAGACCTGAGGGGTAACGAATGCCATCCTTGGTTGGGGCACTACTGGGGCGTAATCATGTGGTCCTGTTACATTGACATTTCTGCCTTGATTGCTTTGCCGAAGAGTTTGTTGCTACCCAGGTCTCCGAAGCTGCATGGGTCAGGGAATGGGAGACTGGTGAGGACAGCAGGGGGAGGCCCAAGTGCCAATGGACTGTCCAGTAAGCAGCGCTGGGCTCCTTAGCCACGCCCACCACAAGAACAACACCCTGGACTTGAGCAAGTAGGACACAGTCCTCGAAAAGCCCTTAGCACCTTCCAAGCCACTGTTTACTGGGTGCGCTCACGTGTGCATGTGTGTGCCCCTGCTTGCCTACATGCGTGTGTTCCTGATGCTGTACAAGAGTGTGCTTCCTAAGCCTAAGTCTGCATATGTGCAAATAGGTATGTGGATGTAGATCGAGGAGGACCCGGCACAGTGTGTTATAGTGAGCATGTGGGGGTGGCGGGGAGGAAGAGAGAGAAAGAGAGAGAGAGAGAGTCGGCTCGCCTGTGAGGAATTTTTTGTTCATGTGCGGTTGCATGAGTGTGTCAGGTATGAGGTTGGACAGAGGGAGTTCAAAGTGTTTACACGTTACTTGTTTTTGAAGTTCCCGGAAACCAATCATATGGCGAAGGCTCCCCTCTTGTGCTGTCCTCTACACAAAGGTCTCCGTACTTGATGCCAAGCTGCCACTGCTCTTGGAGATCTGCATGACAGTGATGATGCTGCCTATGAATATCATTGCTGGGTGCTAGTGTGCCTTGGTCACGGCAGGGAAGGGTCAGATATCCCTTTCCCTGGTGTCTTAGCAGAGCTTCCTGAAGGAGCCTAAAACATATGGCTGTGAGCCACGGGCACCAGGATTGCCAGCTCCTGCCTCTAGCCAGTATAATCCTTGGCTGCTCAATAGCAGGAAGTAGCAGGCAGGGATCTGGGCCAGAGAGGCCAAGGCAAGCGGGAAGACAAGAGTTAAGCAGACACTAGCGCAGAAAGGAGATGCCCAGATTCGCTGACCTGCTAACCTTGTATCTCCCTTATGCTCTGAGCAAGAGAGATGAGGTTGATTGTGAGAGAGGTGGCGGATCCATACACCAGCCACTTCCAGGACTGGCAAGGGCAGAGGCGGTGGGGAGCTGTGTCACACGGGTTCAACCAGGATGTGGGAAGATGGAGCAGGAGGGGAGGTGGAAAGTGTATTTGCCTAGGACCCTGGCCCAAGCCGTTCCCAGCAGAATGGTCAGGGGAGGGATGTGTGGCTCTACACATCCTGTGCATCCCCGAAGGCCTGTGAGAACTAGTGAGAACTTACAGCAAACCCCCAAGGGGCCCTGTGCCCTTTTTGCTATGGCAACTCCAGTTGGAAGACTGGCTCAAGTCAGCAGGAGGCGCCTAGTACCTGGCCATGTCACAGAGCTCCAAACCATATGGGCACTGCCCAGAGGCTTCCCAGCACCCCAGGTGCAAATGCACTGTTAGTGAGGCACCAGGAGGCCCTGCTGGCCTATGAGCACCAACTGCCTACCTCTAAGCAGCCTCACTACCCCTCCCTTAAGGCTGTTCCTGTTGGAATGCAAATGAAAGCACACATCAACAAAGTGGGCAAGGAATGGAGAAACAAAACCCCCGGCCACCCCCTGGAGGCTTTTCTGCATAGTGGGTCGCATATGTGCAGTCCTTCCTGCTCAGAAAAACACAGGGCTGCTGCCTAGCAAGCCAGGCAAGGTCTTCAGGTGGTCTTGGCCAAGGGGGCAGAGGCCGTTTCCAGAACAATCGGATGTCAGTCATAAAACCAAAAGGCAGGAAAGGAGTGCCGCTTCCCTCCTACCTTTGTCACAAACCTCCTGTGCACAGAAAAGGAGCAGAGGGGCTTGGGCACAGAGCAGGCAGACAACAGATTAGATAAATGGGGATTGGTGTTAACCAGAGGACTGAGAGATCCCAGGTGTGCAGAGGGTGAGAGCAGAGGGAGATTTGGAGAAGATAAGAAGGGCTAGGCCAGGGTGAGGCAGTTGTAATTTCCCCAGAAGAAGTGAAGAGGTGCATGGGGAGGTGTGCAGCCTGTGAACCTCAAGAGGAGGAGGGGGAAATTGGGAAGCAGAGGCAGAGGCAAAGAGGCAGTGACGCAGAGGCATGTGTGAGTTGAAAGCAGTCCAGAGCAGCAAGGCAGGGACAGGAGGGCTAGGAGAGAGAACTCGGAGGGAGTTATCAGCAAAGGAGGTATGTGTGCAGGGGACAAGCCTCAGGAACTCAGCTGCAGATGGCAGGTGGTGGCTAGGAAGGCCAGGTTGGGCGCCCCACCACCCTGGGACCAAGTAGAAGGGAGAAGAGGCAAGGGATTCTGGGGCACAGGCCTGCCCCATTCCCTGCGCGCAGCGCTGTGCTTTAGGGTGTAGACCTTACGGGTAACGAATGCCATCCTTGGTTGGGGCACTACTGGGGCGTAATCATGTGGTCCTGTTACATTGACATTTCTGCCTTGATTGCTTTCCCGAAGAGTTTGTTGCTACCCAGGTCTCCGAAGCTGCATGTTTCAGGGAATGGGAGACTGGTGAGGACAGCACGGGGAGGCCCAAGTGCCAATGGACTGTCCAGTAAGCAGCGCTGGGCTCCTTAGCCACGCCCACCACGAGAACAACACCCTGGACTTGAGCAAGTAGGACACAGTCCTCGAAAACCCCTTAGCACCTTCCAAGCCACTGTGTACTGGGTGCGCTCACGTGTGCGTGTGTGTGCCCCTGCTTGCCTACATGCGTGTGTTCCTGATGCTGTACAAGAGTGTGCTTCCTAAGCCTAAGTCTGCATATGTGCAAAGAGGTATGTGGATGTAGATCCAGGAGGACCCGGCACAGTGTGTTATAGTGAGCATGTGGGGGTGGCGGGGAGGAAGAGAGAGAAAGAGAGAGAGAGAGAGTCGGCTCGCCTGTGAGGAATTTTTTGTTCATGTGCGGTTGCATGAGTGTGTCAGGTATGAGGTTGGACAGAGGGAGTTCAAAGTGTTTACACGTTACTTGTTTTTGAAGTTGCCGGAAACCAATCATATGGCGAAGGCTCCCCTCTTGTGCTGTCCTCTACACAAAGGTCTCCGTACTTGATGCCAAGCTGCCTCTGCTCTTGGAGATCTGCATGACAGTGATGATGCTGCCTATGAATATCATTGCTGGTGCTAGTGTGCCTTGGTCACGGCAGGGAAAGGTCAGATATCCCTTTCCCTGGTGTGTTAGCAGAGCTTCCTGAAGGAGCCTAAAACATATGGCTGTGAGCCACAGGCACCAGGATTGCCAGCTCCTGCCGCTAGCCAGTATAATCCTTGGCTGCTCAATAGCAGGAAGTAGCAGGCAGGGATCTGGGCCAGAGAGGCCAAGGCAAGTGGGAAGACAAGAGTTAAGCAGACACTAGCGCAGAAAGGAGATGCCCAGATTCGCTGACCTGCTAACCTTGTATCTCCCTTATGCTCTGAGCAAGAGAGATGAGGTTGATTGTGAGAGAGGTGGCGGATCCATACACCAGCCACTTCCAGGACTGGCAAGGGCAGAGGCGGTGGGGAGCTATGTCACACGGGTTCAACCAGGATGTGGGAAGATGGAGCAGGTGGGGAGGTGGAAAGTGTATTTGCCTAGGACCCTGGCCCAAGCCGTTCCCAGCAGAATGGTCAGGGGAGGGATGTGCGGATCTACACATCCTGTGCATCCCCGAAGGCCTGTGAGAACTAGTGAGAACTTACAGCAAACCCCCAAGGGGCCCTGTGCCCTTTTTGCTATGGCAACTCCAGTTGGAACACTGGCTCAAGTCAGCAGGAGGCGCCTAGTACCTGGCCATGTCACAGAGCTCCAAACCATATGGGCACTGCCCAGAGGCTTCCCAGCACCCCAGGTGCAAATGCACTGTTAGTGAGGCACCAGGAGGCCCTGCTGGCCTGTGAGCACCAACTGCCTACCTCTAAGCAGCCTCACTACCCCTCCCTTAAGGCTGTTCCTGTTTGAATGCAAATGAAAGCACACATCAACAAAGTGGGCAAGGAATGGAGAAACAAAACATCCGGCCACCCCCTGGAGGCTTTTCTGCATAGTGGGTCGCATATGTGCAGTCCTTCCTGCTCAGAAAAACACAGGGCTGCTGCCTAGCAAGCCAGGCAAGGTCATCAGGTGGTCTTGGCCAAGGGGGCAGAGGCCGTTTCCAGACCAATCGGATGTCAGTCATAAAACCAGAAGGCAGGAAAGGAGTGCTGCTTCCCTCCTACCTTTGTCACAAACATCCTGTGCACAGAAAAGGAGCAGAGGGGCTTGGGCACAGAGCAGGCAGACAACAGATTAGATAAATGGGGATTGGTGTTCACCAGAGGACTGAGAGATCCCAGGTGTGCAGAGGGTGAGAGCAGAGGGAGATTTGGAGAAGATAAGAAGGGCTAGGCCAGGGTGAGGCAGTTGTCATTTCCCCAGAAGAAGTGAAGAGGTGCATGGGGAGGTGTGCAGCCTGTGAACCTCAAGAGGAGGAGGGGGAAATTGGGAAGCAGAGGCAGAGGCAAAGAGGCAGTGACGCAGAGGCATGTGTGAGTTGAAAGCAGTCCAGAGCAGCAAGGCAGGGACAGGAGGGCTAGGAGAGAGAACTCGGAGGGAGTTATCAGCAAAGGAGGTATGTGTGCAGGGGACAAGCCTCAGGAACTCAGCTGCAGATGGCAGGTGGTGGCTAGGAAGGCCAGGTTGGGCGCCCCACCACCCTGGGACCAAGTAGAAGGGAGAAGAGGCAAGGGATTCTGGGGCACAGGCCTGCCCCATTCTCTGCGTGCAGCGCTGGGCTTTAGGGTGTAGACCTGAGGGGTAACGAATGCCATCCTTGGTTGGGGCACTACTGGGGCGTAATCATGTGGTCCTGTTACATTGACATTTCTGCCTTGATTGCTTTCCCGAAGAGTTTGTTGCTACCCAGGTCTCCGAAGCTGCATGGTTCAGGAAATGGGAGACTGGTGAGGACAGCAAGGGGAGGCCCAAGTGCCAATGGACTGTCCAGTAAGCAGCGCTGGGCTCCTTAGCCACGCCCACTACGAGAACAACACCCTGGACTTGAGCAAGTAGGACACTGTCCTCGAAAACCCCTTAGCACCTTCCAAGCCACTGTGTACTGGGTGCGCTCACATGTGCGTGTGTGTGCCCCTGCTTGCCTACATGCGTGTGTTCCTGATGCTGTACAAGAGTGTGCTTCCTAAGCCTAAGTCTGCATATGTGCAAATAGGTATGTGGATGTAGATCCAGGAGGACCCCGCACAGTGTGTTATAGTGAGCATGTGGGGGTGGCGGGGAGGAAGAGAGAGAAAGAGAGAGAGAGAGAGTCGGCTCGCCTGTGAGGAATTTTTTGTTCATGTGCGGTTGCATGAGTGTGTCAGGTATGAGGTTGGACAGAAGGAGTTCAAAGTGTTTAAACGTTACTTGTTTTTTGAAGTTCCCGGAAACCAATCATATGGCGAAGGCTCCCCTCTTGTGCTGT
This sequence comes from Perognathus longimembris pacificus, assembly GCF_023159225.1. Lineage (NCBI taxonomy): Eukaryota > Metazoa > Chordata > Mammalia > Rodentia > Heteromyidae > Perognathus > Perognathus longimembris. Next base: position 24,691 of record NW_025961554.1, on the reverse strand, counting down.
CCGCTACACAATGGTCTCCCTACTTGATGCCAAGCTGCCTCTGCTCTTGGAGATCTGCATGACAGTGATGATGCTGCCTATGAATATCATTGCTGGGTGCTAGTGTGCCTTGGTCACGGCAGGGAAGGGTCAGATATCCCTTTCCCTGGTGTCTTAGCAGAGCTTCCTGAAGGAGCCTAAAACATATGGCTGTGAGCCACGGGCACCAGGATTGCCAGCTCCTGCCTCTAGCCAGTATAATCCTTGGCTGCTCAATAGCAGGAAGTAGCAGGCAGGGATCTGGGCCAGAGAGGCCAAGGCAAGCGGGAAGACAAGAGTTAAGCAGACACTAGCGCAGAAAGGAGATGCCCAGATTCGCTGACCTGCTAACCTTGTATCTCCCTTATGCTCTGAGCAAGAGAGATGAGGTTGATTGTGAGAGAGGTGGCAGATCCATACACCAGCCACTTCCAGGACTGGCAAGGGCAGAGGCGGTGGGGAGCTGTGTCACACGGGTTCAACCAGGATGTGGGAAGATGGAGCAGGAGGGGAGGTGGAAAGTGTATTTGCCTAGGACCCTGGCCCAAGCCGTTCCCAGCAGAATGGTCAGGGGAGGGATGTGCGGCTCTACACATCCTGTGCATCCCCGAAGGCCTGTGAGAACTAGTGAGAACTTCAGCAAACCCCCAAGGGGCCCTGTGCCCTTTTTGCTATGGCAACTCCAGTTGGAACACTGGCTCAAATCAGCAGGAGGCGCCTAGTACCTGGCCATGTCACAGAGCTCCAAACCATATGGGCACTGCCCAGAGGCTTCCCAGCACCCCAGGTGCAAATGCACTGTTAGTGAGGCACCAGGAGGCCCTGCTGGCCTGTGAGCACCAACTGCCTACCTCTAAGCAGCCTCACTAGCCCTCCCTTAAGGCTGTTCCTGTTGGAATGCAAATGAAAGCACACATCAACAAAGTGGGCAAGGAATGGAGAAACAAAACATCCGGCCACCCCCTGGAGGCTTTTCTGCATAGTGGGTCGCATATGTGCAGTCCTTCCTGCTCAGAAAAACACAGGGCTGCTGCCTATCAAGCCAGGCAAGGTCTTCAGGTTGTCTTGGCCAAGGGGGCAGAGGCCGTTTCCAGACCAATCGGATGTCAGTCATAAAACCAGAAGGCAGGAAAGGAGTGCCGCTTCCCTCCTACCTTTGTCACAAACCTCCTGTGCACAGAAAAGGAGCAGAGGGGCTTGGGCACAGAGCAGGCAGACAACAGATTAGATAAATGGGGATTGGTGTTCACCAGAGGACTGAGAGATCCCAGGTGAGCAGAGGGTGAGAGCAGAGGGAGATTTGGAGAAGATAAGAAGGGCTTGGCCAGGGTGAGGCAGTTGTCATTTCCCCAGAAGAAGTGAAGAGGTGCATGGGGAGGTGTGCAGCCTGTGAACCACAAGAGGAGGAGGGGGAAATTGGGAAGCAGAGGTAGAGTCAAAGAGGCAGTGACGCAGAGTCATGTGTGAGTTGAAAGCATTCCAGATCAGCAAGGCAGGGACCTGAGGGCAAGGAGAGAGAACTCAGAGGGAGTTATCAGCAAAGGAGGTATGTGTGCAGGGGACAAGCCTCAGGAACTCAGCTGCAGATGGCAGGTGGTGGCTAGGAAGGCCAGGTTGGGCGCCCCACCACCCTGGGACCAAGTAGAAGGGAGAAGAGGCAAGGGATTCTGGGGCACAGGCCTGCCCCATTCTCTGCGCGCAGCGCTGGGCTTGAGGGTGTAGACCTGAGGGGTAACGAATGCCATCCTTGGTTGGGGCACTACTGGGGCGTAATCATGTGGTCCTGTTACATTGACATTTCTGCCTTGATTGCTTTCCCGAAGAGTTTGTTGCTACCCAGGTCTCCGAAGCTGCATGGTTCAGGGAATGGGAGACTGGTGAGGACAACAAGGGGAGGCCGAAGTGCCAATGGATTGTCCAGTAAGCAGCGCTGGGCTCCTTAGCCACGCCCACCACGAGAACAACACCCTGGACTTGAGCAAGTAGGACACTGTCCTCGAAAACCCCTTAGCACCTTCCAAGCCACTGTGTACTGGGTGCGCTCACGTGTGCGTGTGTGTGCCCCTGCTTGCCTACATGCGTGTGTTCCTGATGCTGTACAAGAGTGTGCTTCCTAAGCCTAAGTCTGCATATGTGCAAATAGGTATGTGGATGTAGATCCAGGAGGACCCGGCACAGTGTGTTATAGTGAGCATGTGGGGGTGGCGGGGAGGAAGAGAGAGAAAGAGAGAGAGAGAGAGTCGGCTCGCCTGTGAGGAATTTTTTGTTCATGTGCGGTTGCATGAGTGTGTCAGGTATGATGTTGGACAGAGCAAGTTCAAAGTGTTTACACGTTACTTGTTTTTTGAAGTTCCCGGAAACCAATCATATGGCGAAGGCTCCCCTCTTGTGCTGTCCGCTACACAAAGGTCTCCGTACTTGATGCCAAGCTGCCTCTGCTCTTGGAGATCTGCATGACAGTGATGATGCTGCCTATTAATATCATTGCTGGGTTATTGGATAGAGGATATCCCTGTTCAATCCAAGTGAATCAAAGTGGTTTATAGAGAAATCCAACTCATAGTATTTTAACAGTACTTATTAACTATTGAATACAGGATTGGTTGTTATTTTGAAATTGTATTTTTAGGAACACCAAATCTAATTTTATATACAGTTATACCAAGTATCTGTGTATAATTGTGAACTTCTAAGATTTACACAACAGTGCTTGGTAAGGTCTGCTTTGGGTCTTAAACAGTGCTCACAGGTGCTCTTAGATAGGCATTCCCAATCCAAATGGGCAGAAGAAACACAAGATGGCATACAATGCAGTCATATCTCCCACTCAAAACAAGCAGGAAGCAGAGCAGTCAATCAAAGACATAGAAGAGAACCCTCAAAATGCTCTACAAAGTCTACTGATAAACATGTTAAATTAAAAGTTTGAATCCATCCATACATCAATCCATCCATAAAGTAATAGATGATTTCATGGCCTCAACAAAGAGAAAGATAAATGAACTTCAAGAGTCATATGAAAAGATAACTACCCAGCTAAAAGATTTGAGAGACAGCACTCAAAATCAAATTAATAATGTAAAGATGTCCATGCAGGACCTAAGAGATACTTCTAGCAAGGACATGGAAATCATCAGGAAAGACCAGTCTGAAGGAAAAGAGATTCAAAATCAAGTAACTAGCCTACAGTCTCAAGTAGGTGAAGCAGAGGATCAAATCAGGAGCTGAAGATTCCCTAGAATCTATGGAGAAATGTCACACAAAAATACAAAACCAATCCAATCGATAAAACAGATCACTCCAGGAGCTCCAAGACACAAGCAGGAAGCACTATTTGAGGCGAATAGGAATTGAGAAAAACCAGGAGAAAGAAGTTAATGGAATATGCAACCTATTTAACAGAATATTAGCCAAGAACTTCCCAACTATCCAGGAAGGTAGGCCGATACAGATACAAGAAGCATTTAGAACCCCAAAGCGACCAGATCAGAATAGGACATCCCACTGTCACATTGTGATCATAACAGTATCAGTAGAGTCCAAGGAAAGAATCCTTAAAGATGTTACGGAGAAGAAAGTAATCACAAATAAAGGAAAAGCAAGCAGAATTACCCCAGACTTCTCAGCAGAGACCATGAAAAGCAAGGGGATCCTGGAATGAGGTATGCCAAACCCTAAATAATAATAAATATCAACCAAGAATGCTGTACCCAGCTAAACTCTCATTCATAGCTGAAGGTCAAATAAAAGTCTTCCACAGGAAGGAAAAACTGAAACAATGTATCTCCACCAAACCAGCTTTACAGAAAATCCTCAAAGATGTACTATACAGGGAAAATAATCAAGATCCCAATACAGACAGAGAAATGAACCCTAAATAGAAAACCAGAATATTAGATCAAGAATTGGGAAGACACAGCTTTTAACAAGATAGCTACAATGAAAGGACAAATGATCATCTCTCAAACCTAACTCTCAACATTAATGGACTTAATTCTTCATTCAAACGACATAGGCTCATTACTTGGATCAAACATCAAGATCCGTCTTTCTGCTGCCTCCAAGAGACACATCTATCTAGCAAAAGCAAACTTCTTCTAAAGGTGAAAGGCTGGAATAAAATCCACCAATAAATGGCCCCCAAATGCAGGCTGGAGTGGAATTCTAGCATCAGATAAAATCGACTTCAAATTAAAAATGGTAAGAAGAGACAAAGAAGGTTACTACATACTAATAAAGCGATGTCTCCTACAGGAGGATATAACCATCTTAAATATCCACACACAAAATATAGGAGAACCCAACTTCATCAAACCAACACTACTGACTCTAAAATCACTCATAGTCCCAAACACATTGATTGTTGGAGACTTTAACACTCCACTGTCACCTCTGGACAGACCAACAGGCGAAAAACTGAACAAAGAATCCACAGAACTAATCAACTGCATAGACCAACTAGACTTAACCAACATCTACAGAATATTCCATCAAGCAATACCAGAATACACATTCTTTTCAGCAGCCCATGAAACATTCTCCAAAATATATCACATCTTAGGGCACAAAGAAAATCTGTACAAATTCAGAAGTATCAAAATCATTCCCTGCCTTCCCTCAGACCACAATAGATTAAAATTAAAGCTCAACTGAAACAGCCACCACACAAAATGATACAATCCATGGAGACTAAGCAACACACTGCTGAACCATCAATGGGTCATTGAAGAAATTAGACCAGTAATTCAATATTTATGGCATTCAACCAAGGTGAGTGCACAAAGTACCACCTCCTTTGGGATACAGCGAAGGCAGTACTCAGACGAAAATTTATATCTGAGTGCCTACACCAACAATCTGGATAAACAGCAACTCAACAACTTACGGAATCACCTTAATCTTCTCAAAAGAGAACAAGAAGCCATACCCACAAGTCAATAGATGGAAGCAAATAATTAAAATCGAATCAGAATTAAATATACTTGAGAGGGAGAAAAAAAAACCATCGCAACAATCAACAAAACAAAGACTTGGTTCTTTGAGAATATTAACAAGATAGTCAAATTCCTAGCAAACCTGACCAAAAAACGATGGCAGCACACCCACATAAACAAGATCCGAGATAAAACAGGTAACATCACCACAGAAACAACCAAAATTCAGAACACAATAAGGGACTATTTTGCAAACCTTTGTGCCAACAAATTCGAGAACCTGGAAGAAATGGATGATTTTCTAGAAAAAATTGATACCCCCAAACTCAACCATGAAGATTTAAACCTTCTAAACAGACTCATACCCAGCCTTGAAATAGAAACAGCAATAAGTGATTTCCCATCAGAGAAAAGCCCATGTCCAGATGGATTCACAGCAGAATTCTACAAGGCTTTCAAAACAGAAGTCACACCAATATTTTTCAAAATCTTCAATGAAATTGAAAGAGAACGTTCACTACCAGACTTATTCTATGAAGCCAGTATAGCCCTCATCCCAAAACCAGGCAGGGACTCATCAACAAAACAGAACTATAGAACGATTTCCCTGATGAACATAGATGCAAAAATTCTCAACAAAATTCTGTCCAATCGACTTCAACAGGTCATCAAAAATATCATACACTATGTTCAAACTGGATCCATCCCAGGGATGCAAAGTTGGTTCAATATACGCAAGTCAATTAATGTAATCCACCACATCAACCAGAGCAAGGTAAAGAACCACATGGTTATATCTCTGGATGCAGAAAAGGCGTTCGATAAAATCCAGTACCCATTTATGATAAAAATCCTGGAGAAATTGGGATTCCAAGGAACATTCCTGAATATAATAAAGGCAGTTTATTACAAACCAACAGCAAGCATAATTCTAAATGGTGTAAAGCCAAAGCCATTCCTTTGAAAATCAGGAGCAAGATTGAGATGTCTGCTCTCTCCCCTCCTCTTTAACATTCCTAGCCAGAGCAATTAGGCAAGAAGAAAACAAAAAGGGGATCCAAATAGGAAAAGATGAAGTTAAGCTTTCTCTCTTTGCAGATTACATGATCCTATACCTAACGAACACCATAGACTCTACTCCCTAGCTACTAGAGCAGATCCAAAACTTTGGCAAAGTTGCAGGATATAAAATAAACCCTCGAAAATCAACAGCCTTTCTATATGCTAATAACACGAAGACAGAGGCTGAAGTCAGGAAAGCAACTCCCTTTGCAATAGTCTCAAAAACATAAAATACCTAGAAATAACCTTAACCAAAGAAGTGAAAGACCTCTATGATTAGACTGTTTGGTGTAAGTGAACTGAACATCTCCGTGGGGGGGGAAGGGAAAGGGGGAGGAAGGAGAGGGGTATGAGGGACTAGGTAACAAACTGTACAAGAAATGTATCCAGTGCCTAAAATATGAAACTGTAACCTTTCTGTACATCACTTTGATAATAAAAATTTGAAAAAAAAAAGAACTAAGGAAATGGAAAAACCTCCCATGCTCCTCGATTGGGAAGATTAATATAGTCAAAATGGCAATATTGCCAAAAGCTATCTACAAATTCCATGCAATACCCACTAATATCCCAACACCATTTTTTAATGAAATTGAGGAAGCAATCCAGAAATTTATATGGAAAAATAAATGACCCCCCGTCTAGCAAAAACAATCCTAAGCAGAAAGAACAATGCCGGAGGAATTACAATACCAAACTTCAAGCTGTATTATAAAGCTATAGCTATAAAAACAGCTTGGAATTGGCAATGGAACAGGCCTGAAGACCAATGGAACAGAATTGAAGATCCAGCAGTGAACACACAGAACTAAGCCCCCTTAATCTTTGATAGAGGAGCTAAAAAAATACGATGGAAGAAAGATAGCCTCTTTAACAAATGGTGATGGCAAAACTGGTTCAACACCCACAACAAAGCAAAATTAGATCCTTATATATCATCCTGCACCAAAATCAATTCCACATGGATCAAAGATCTTGAAATTATAACAGATACCTTGAAAGCACTAAAAGAAGTAGGAGAAACACTTGGGCTCCTTGGCACAGGACAGACCTGCCTTAACAAAGAGCCATAAATGCTACAAATCACAAAAAGGACGAGCAAATGGGATTGCATCAAATTGCTGAGCTTCTGCAGGGCAAAGGACATAGCTCACAAGATGAATGGAAAGCCTACAGATTGGGAAAAGATCTTTATCAGCCATACAATGAACAAAGACCTCATATCTAAAATATATGCAGAACTACAAAAAATTAAATTCCTCCAAAACAAAACCGCAAAGAACCAACAGCCCCCTCAACAAGTGGGCTAAAGTCTTACAAATAGACTTGTCTGATGCGGAAATGAGAATGGCCAAGAGTCATATGAAAAAGTGCTCTACATCTCTGGCCATAAAAGAAATGCAAATCAAAACAACATTGAGATTCCATCTCACCCCAGTAAGAATGACCTATATCAAGAAAACTAACAATAATAAATGTTGGAGGGGATGTGGACAAAAGGGAACCCTACTTCATCGTTGGTGGGAATGTAAACTTGTTCAGCCACTCTGGCAAGTGGTATGGAGATTTCTCAGAAGGTAAACATAGAGCTCCCTTATGATCCAGCAGCCCCACATTTGGCATCTACCCAAAGACCACAGAGAAGAACACACAAAAGCCACCAGCACAACAATATTCATCACAGCACAATTTGGCATAGCTAAAATATGGATCCCACCCAGTAACGCTCAGTAGATGAATGGATCAGGAAAATGTGGTACATATACACAATGGAATTTCATACCTCTGTCTCAAAGAATGACATTGCCGCATTTGTAAGGAAATGAAAGGACTTGGAAAAAATTATCCTAAGTGAAGTGAGCCAGACCCAAAGAAACATGGATTCTATGCTATGAATAGGATTCCCTATTCTCATAGGGAATAGTTAGCTCAGGTTTAGGCTAGTCACAGCAGAGGATCACAAGAGCCCAACAGCAATACTCTTATGAACACATAAGATGAGGCTAAGTGAAACAACCTCCATTTTATGGAAACAACTGTTATATCACTGCTGTAATTACTTTCAACATGCCATGTGTAACTGTAGCTTCTACTGTTGATGATGCTCTTGTATCCCCTTCCTGCGGTTGTACCTTCACTATCAGTTTATCTTATTTGAGTACTTTGGAAACTGTATATACTGGTATTAGAATTAGGAAAGTGAAAGGGAATACCAAAACCGAGAGATACAAGATAAAAAGACAAACGACTACAAAGGCAATGCTTTCAAAACTGTTTGGTGTAAGCCAAGTGAACAACTCTGGGGGGAGAGGGGCAGGGGGAGGGGAGGGTAAGTGAGGGAGGAGGTAACAAACAGTATAAGAAATGTATCCAATGCCTAACATATGCAACTGTAACCTCTCTGTACATCACTTTGACAATAAATAAGAAAAAAAATGTTTTTCCTATGAGGAAAACAATACAGTCTATGTTTCTTTAGGTCTGGCTCACTTCACATAGTAAATTTTTTTTGGAATAATTAGTACATGTTTAGGCTAGTCAAAGCCGAAGTCATAATAGCCCAATAGCTATGCCCTTATGGACACTTAAGATGATGCTAAGTGAAATGAGCTCCATGTTATGGAAACAAGTGGTATATCATTATTGTAATTATTTTCAACATGCGATATGAATCCGTACCCTTTTTATTTTCTCTCGTATTCCCTTCCTGTGGTTTTACCCCCACTATCACTGTATCTCATCTGAGCACCCTGGATACTGTATATACGTGTATTAGAGCTAGGGAAGAGAAAGTAAATATCAAAATCAATAGACAAAGGATAAAAATACAAACAACTCCAAACACAATACTCACAAAACCATTTGGTGTAAACCAACCATACAACTCGTGGGTGGAAGGGGAAGCAGGAGGGAAGAGGTAGGCATGTGGAGGGGAGGAGGAGCTAACATATTTGACAAGAAATGTACTCACTGCATTATATATGAAACTGTAACCCCTCTGTACTTCACTTTGACAATAAAGGAGAAAAAAGACAATAAATATTTTTTAATGATTCTGAAACACCTAACATTTCTGAGAGTTATAACATATAATGCTTAAGATTCTCATGTTAAAAACTAACATTTAGAATCAACACTCTCTTTCTCTGGCAATAGGAAAACTACCAACACATACACTGTTTGTGAATAAAGGTAAACATTTCCCTCAAAGAACTGCTAATCACCATACATTTCCTTTCTTCCTTCCTGTTATTTACTTCAGCCATTCTCTGGCCATAATCTGAGTGAAACCAGCCAAAAGGTACAGACACTGAGGCAGGTAGGGACAGATAGCATGAACACACCAAGGTGGCTGAGGCCTGAGCTATTTTGGATACTATAACCTCAACATTAGGCACAGGTAGTGAGAGAGGAAGAGAGAGATCAGGAAAAGTAGAAGCCAAATGGCTGCTAGGTATAAAAATCTAGAGAAGTGTGGACTCAAGACAGTTGTCAGAAGCTGCAACACAAAAATGAATAAGATGTAAATTAGATGGGATGTTCAAGGAACTAACCAAACGAGAACATAAAACAAACTAAGTCAAAGCTAGGACAGCGAAAAGAGTAGCGCAAAATTCGGGAGGTGGCAAACATGGCCTGCGTTTATTAAAAATAAAAATAAAATAAGCTTCTCCACAAGCACAAACATCTCTCCAGCCTTCCTTCTCTCTCTACTCATAGAATAAGCATTCCCTCCTCTGCAGCTTTTGCTAGCAAGAGACACGTGATCTTTTTGTTAGATTATGAAACAAATACCAGTGATGAGCCAAAAACTTAAATATAGTAAAAGAGTTGGGACAGCACTGTGTTCACTCTGTGAGAAATATCCAACAGGAATGTGCAGTGTCTTTATTCAACAACATTTCTTTATTCGAATCACAAAGATTATGATTAAAGCATGTCTTTAGCCCTCTCATATCTTGCTATCCTATTTATTCTTGTGTTAGACATTTACAATGACCACTCTTAGGAATCTAGAAAGTTCTGAGGAAGTACTGGCGGCGGGGGGGTGGTGCTTATCATTACTTCCCAAAGCATAAGGGTGAAAAACAGCAGCTCATCAAGTGGGGGCAAGGGGAGAGCGGGGGACAAATGAAGGGGAAGGGGGGAATTGTAGTCAAGAATTCATTGTACATACTACAAAAGTAAGAAAACGGAAGGGCTGGGCAGAGGAAGGAGGGGCAAGAATGTTGAAAGGGGTGAGGTGGGTTAAGATGGGCCATATTCATAAACTGCTTTGTCAAATGGCAACTCCTTTGCACAAATACTTAAAGATAGTTTTTGTAAGAACTCAGAAGCTCTTCCCTTCACAGTAGTAGGACAAATTATTAGTTCCTACGCACAGGGACTAGAGTCTTTCAGGTCATTTGTGTTTTGGTGGGGTTTTGGTTTTTGAGCCAGCACTGAAAATTGAACTCAGAGACTGGGCTATGTCCCTTAGCTTTGTCACTCCATGCTGGCCTGCTACCCCATGAGAAATAGCACAATTTCTGGTACTTTGGTGGTTCATGGAGGATGGATGTCATGGACTTCCCTGCCCAGGGCGGGTTTCAAAGCACAATCCTCCAAACTCATGAGGATCTGGGATTACAGGCCTGAGCCACAGGCTCCAGTTTCTAATGAGCTTTGGTCATCAAAAAAGTGGTAGTATAATTTTAAGGTTCACAGACATTACTGCTACCTTTGGATCCTATGATATAAAGCCCCAAAGACCCGTCCTTTAAATAACTAATCAAATAAAAAATAAACAATTGTCTTCTAATTAAATAATCATAAGATAGCAAAATAGAGACAAAATAATCATTAGTAATATAAACATAAAAATGGAAAAAAGCTTACCAAAGAGTTGATTCCTATATAGTTTAAGACTATAGGGAAAGTAAGCTGGAAGCCAGTGGCTGTAGCCAGTAATCCTAGCTATTCAGGAGGCTGAGATCTGAGGATCGAGGTTCTAACCCAGCCTGGACAGGAAAACTCTGTGAGACTCTTCTCTTCAATTAACCACCAAAAAGCTGGAATGGGAGCTACTGCTCAAGTGACAGAGTGCTAGCCTTAAGCAAAAAAAGCTCAGGGACTGTGTCCAAGCCTGAGTTCAAACCCCGGGAACAGCAAAAATATAGGTAGGTAGGTAGGTAGGTAGATAGATAGATAGATAGATAGATAGATAGAGTTTGTGTTGCAATGGAAAACCATGCACTCTACATCACTCTCTTCCTAATTCATTCCACTACTATGTAACAGGATAAATAGCAGAGAATAGCAAAGGAAAATAAATATTTGTTAATTGGCGATGTCTTTCTTGCTATAGTCATATAGTTTCTTTCGAAGTGCAATTGGCTTCTCTTTCTCACTTGGAAAAGTCCACTTTGACTCTATTTACATATTCCATTTCAATTACTTCTGAACTAAAGAAACAATAAAACCACTGTTTCAGTCTTAAAATTCTTCTTTGAACCATTATGGAATCATAATAGTTACTTCTTTGGTAATTAAAGTAACACATAGTCACTTGGCCTCTGTATACTTCCATGCCATCATGACTGGTCATGATTTCACTTAAGAAAATGATCCCTTAATAGAAACAACATGTCACTTTATGGGACGTGGGAGGAGTTTTGCTATGGGTCATGAACATCCCTCTGCTCCACAATAGATTGAATACTAAGTGCAGGCCCTGGAAAGGCAGGGCCCTGCCACCTGAGTCCCATATGCGTAAGTTCCAAGCTGAGGGAACGTCAGATCAAACAACACCAATGCAATGGAAGGAAACCAGAGTTTAGATTCCTGCTACAGAATTGCAAAGCAGAGTACAGGAGAGGGGCCTGACTAGAATGAGGGTTGTTTGGGAGAGTGCACCTTCTAGTTTGTTCTTCTATACATGGATGGCCACAACATGAAGCCCACTGGGGTAATGTGTGCTCCTTGAAAGCCTGGTGGAGTCACATTTCTACATCTACTCTTAAGTTTCCTGTATTTACTCTTGAGTTTCAACCATTCTTAATCTTCTCATCATATCCCATAAATGTGAAAGCAGTGTGAAGCTTTAAAATGCTAGTTGCACATGATTACAATTAAACAATGTGGAGACTCCTAAGAAATGGGAAATGATGAGGAAGGGATACATGATGCGTGTAGGAATTCTTTGTGACTGACTATAAAATTCTTTTTTCTGGGATTTCTGCTTCAAGACTGATGGTAGAAGCAAAGGTTTTCCTGCTTTAAAAAAAAGGTGTAAAAGAATAAAATGTCCTAGACTTCTTAATCCAAAGATACCTTGTGTTATAACAATTAGACATTTTCATATTCATAAAATGGTAACATAAATTTTATTACCACACCAGCATTTCATTTATTCCTAGCCTGATTTCCAGACTAATCTCAACATTCAAGAAAATATCTAAAAAGTAGCTGAAATTTAGGGCATTGAATAACATTGCACAGAAGAAAAGCATATACAAGAACATAAAAAGCTATGGTTTCTTCACTGATGTAATTTCACAATGTTAGAGTTTTTCTTTTATTAAAAACTACCAGTTGCAAAGACATGACTGGAAAGTTCAGGCACATGGGTCCGCCTTCCTGCCTCAGGTCCTGGGCAACTACCAGACAATCTGCAGGGTTATGAGATAAAGTCACGAATACAGTGTGTTTGGCTAAATATTTTTAATAGATTATAATACCTCTGTTTGGCTCAAATAAATTATCCAGCCTTATTTGGTCCACTTTCCCATTTCATGGTTGGCTGATCATTGAATTCTCTCAGAAAGCAAAGCAATGAAGAAAAGGGGAAAAAAGAAGAAAGATGAAAAAAGGAGGAGGAAGGGGAAAAAAGAAGAAAGATGAAAAAAGGAGGAGGAAGGAAGGAAGGGGGCCTGAGGAGGAGGACAGAGGACAGAGGAGCAAAATTCAGGAAGTCAGGAAGTCAGGTACTGGTGGCCTATGCCTAGAATCCTAGCTATTCAGAAATGAGATCTGAGGATCACAGTTCAAAGCAAGCCTGGGCAGGAAAAGTCTACAAGACACTAAGCTCCAACCACCAGATAGTTCAGAGTAGAGCTGAGTGCCAGCCTTGAGCAAAAGATACTCAGTGCCCAGGCCCTGAGTTCAAGCCCCAGGTCTGTCAAAACAAAAAGTCATTTTTATGTTCCAGACTTCCTTGAGCCCATAGTTTGAAACGATATACGGAAGGGAAAACTATCACTCAACAAAGCTCAATAGCTTGTAGAGCTGCTGTGTCATTCTATTGCATGTCCTACCAGAAACGTATAAAATGTGCTTTGCTTGGCCAAAGAGCTATCCACAACTCCCTGCTCAAACACCTGATGACAGTGGACATTCATTTCAATGGGAACAAGATAGTCTTTCAATTTTCCTTCTGTTGTACTCGTTACAATGTGGCCAGATTTACACTCTCTTTGTGAAATGCATTGGATTTCTCAGTCAATATTGGCTACATTATTAGTAATTTCTCAAGATCTTGCCTGTCATTTAAATGCAGACACAAAACTCACAGTCTCCTCCTGGATTCCATTTCAGTTTCAACATAGAACCATCATCATTTTACTAAAGACCAACTTTCTTACAGCATAGTTTCTATAAATAATGCACAAATAAATACTCTGCATATGCAAATTCAACCAATTACAGATTGTACATCTTTAAGGGAAAAGCAGTGCATCTGTACTAAAACACATTCACACTGTTTTCTTGTCATAATGCCCTATAATATGGTATAAAATCTAGCTACACATTATTTCAATTATATTACTTACTGTAAGCAATCTAGAGAAGACAAAGCATATGAAGGATGTTTGTAGTTTATATGCAAATATTATACTGTTTTATATCAAAAGAACTTCATTAGCCACATGGGTTGTAGAGCCAACCCACTTCAGATACTAAGGGACATTGTAATTTGGGGGAAAGTTATGTTGCAGATACTATTTTGCCAGCTAAACATTAACTGCTCAACAAAACTCTAGTGTTAACAATAACTATATTAAAAAGTTAATGGCAGCAGCAACTTGTAGACAAGACTCTATGTGCGTATGTGTGAAGAATAAAAGCTCAAAGGAGCAAGGTGCCAGTGGCTCATGTCTGTAATCCTCAAGAGAATGATTTCTGAGAATCAAGGTTCAAAGAAAGCATGCACCAGAAAGTCTCTTATCTACAATTAATCACCAAAAAATCAGGAAACAGAGCTGTGGTTCAAGTGGTAGACCACTATCCTTGAGTGCAAAGGCTAAGGGATAGCACTCAGGACCTGTGTACAAGCCCTGGTGCAAGCACCAAATAGTAAAAAAGCACAAAGAAAAATGAAAAAATGCACAGAAACATGTCAAAAACTGGGATGACTTAAAGGCTTTAAAAAAATCTCAGACTTTAAGGCAGACGGATGGGGTGAGAGATGTTGATGTTTGTGATGTATATCACAGTGGGTTACATTGTGCATTTCCCCAACTTTCTAGTGCTAACAGATTAAGGAATATGTTCCTCACTTTTAGTGAGGAACATTGAGCTCTTTTGGAAGAAAAGGGAGAAGGAAGAGGAGGAAAAGAGGTGAGAAGAGTGGGAGAAGTGGCGAGAGGAACCGATAACAAAGAAGACTATCTAGACATATATTCTGACTCCCAGTTATACCATAATGTACAAGCCAGAACTTGCTACAATTTACTCAATTAGAGTAAATATGATCATTGTATTTTATAACGTGTGAATATATTTTAAATACAAGAATTAAAGCTTCATGTCCATAATGAAGACCAGAACGCCTATAAATTGAAATTATAATTTTTTTTTTACATTTTAGGTGTCAAAGCCTATAAGTATGCCCTTATAACAAAAACTGCATGAATCTAGTGATCAATGTAAGGAACACATTATGAAGGGAAATGAATACATTTCAACTACCATTCGTGAAGAGAATAAGGCCTTCAACTGAAGAGGCAGTGACATCTCTGGATGCAATGACGTCAGAAGTGTCATCGCAATTCCAAATTATCCTGTACTCATAGAAATTCCAAATTTTGAGGGGAAGAAGTTCCACAGTAAGTTGAATGACAGTATTAATTCCACTTATTCTAGCTGTTGGAATACTAGCCCAAAGTTCATGGCTGTGGCTGTATCTACTATACACAAGTGCAACATTGACTGCATTTCAGGTATCTTAGAGCTGATGGGTTGGAGAAACTATTTGCTTTCTCTACTGATTTTGTCCATCACCAAAGAAGACAAGGGATAGCTCGCAATTCAATTGGGAAGAAACTGGTGGAGCAGTGAACTCCTATTTAGCTCAGTTCCTCCTATCTCCACGTAAGAATCACCAATGTTAACACAAATTGGGGAGGGATGGGGGCATTGTGAAATTCCATGGCACTTTAAACCACCCCACCAAACTTCACCCATCTTGGCAAGCCAGGTTAGGTAGCAATGCTTCTAGGTGTAGCCAGTCATATCCTGGGTTTCAGGTTTCAGCCTGCAGCTCAGAGTCATCCATAAACAGTTTTCACATTCTCCACTTCCACCAAACCACCGCAGAAAGTCTCTAACATGGTAAGGAGGGCACCCAAACAGTTTTTCATGATAGGTCTTGGATGGCTTCCATTTTGGTCATGTCACAGTGTTGATTTTACACCCTTACAAAGCAATCAGAAGCAGAGCAGACTGTGGCCTTGAAAGAATGCTTGCTCCCACACATCGAATAAGGTACAGTGAATTGAAATTCCATATAGTATTGGTATCCTTTTACATAATTACCAACGGAATTACTACAGTGAGAAAGGGAAAGGAAGCCAGACATCGTGGCACACTTCTGTTTCCCAGATACTGGGGAACAGAGGTAGGGAGGAGCACAGTCTTGAGACCACCTGATCAAATGAAAAGCATGGGAGGAGAGGAGGAGGTAAAGGGAAGAAGAGTGAAAAGGGCAGAGGAAAGGGAGAAAGGTGGAAGAGATAGAGGAAGGGGAGGGCTGGCCAGCCCAAAAGACTATCCAAAGATAACTCAAAAGCCAAAAAAAAAAAAAAAAAGGAACTGGAGGAGTGGTTTAAATGAAGCAAGGAAAAGGCCTCAAGTTCCAAGCCAAGCATCACAGAGCAAAAATTGGAAGAATTAGCTTCTTCATTTGTAAACAAGGCAGACAAAAGAGAACAAGAACACCCCTTCAAAAGGCAACTTGTCCTTGTCCACTCTCAGCAGAAAGGTCACTGAGCATGTCATGTCCAGCCTGTTGGATTCATTAGGCCTCAGAAAGACTTACTGGGGACATTCGTGGGGGCACCCTCATCACTGTGCCCTGTTCTGTGTCACAGGAAGTGGAGAATATCTGCCATTTTCATTTCCATAACATTCACCATCTCAAGTTGCTTATTCAAGTTTCTTAAGGTAAAACTGTTTCTGTTCTCTATATCATTGAAAATGTATACAGCAAGACATGGAGTTTTATATGCTCAAATCCACTGGATTAGCAAAGGAACACAAAGGCTCTGACACCAGGGGGAAGAGTGCTCTATCTCAAAGCAAGCGTGACCATTTACGTCCATCACCATACTGGGGCGACCTCAATCCATCACCAGGATCTGTACTGCTCCCACTTGGGAATGAGGGGTACTTGCGCTTGTTGGCATTTACTCCCATTTTGTAAATAGTCATTTCATAAGTATAGAGGATACCTTAAGAAGTATCTACTTTCTGTGTATGCTCATACTAGGGCTTGAACTCAGGGCCTGGGCAATGCCCCTTAACTTTTTTGCTCAAGGCTGGCTTTCTATCACTTGAGCCACAGCTCTACTTTGGCTTTTTGGTGGCTATTGAAGGTGAGAGACTCATGGAAATTCCTGCCTAGGCTGGCTTTGAATCTCAACCTTCAGATTGCAATCTCCTAAGAAGCTAGAATTATAACTGAGCCACCACCAGATGGCTTCTAGTCTCACTTTTTACCTGTAGCTGTTAAACACTCCACACAAGAAGTTCTCAACTTTAATCTCACTATTCATAGAATAGAATAGACTATCATCATATAGAACAGGCTGTCCATTCTATATTAAAAATCATGTTTAGAAAGTGGCTCAGGTGGTAGAGCTGAAGAGCTCAGGGACAGAGCCCAGGCCCAGAGTTCAAGCCCCATGACCAAGAAAAAAATATCATGTTTCTTTCATTTGGAATATGAGCAGATCACCTACCAGTGTACCTTTATCTACCTATCCATCAAATCTTAGAAATTCAAAAGGCAACCAACAAACTTTGTATCCATTCCTACAGATTTTCTCAGGAGCCATATTTTCTTCTATTATGAATTTCTGAAACATAAGTATAGTTTTCTTTCTCTACCACCAAACCATTTAAACAACTTCCCATATTGTAAACATTTCATAGATTTAGGTTATATGCTCCAAAATGTACTCCTCTTGATTTTGCTTATCCCACATGGAAAGTCCTTTTCAAATTAACATTTGGTGTCATCTTCATGGAACTAGAAACTCCATGAGGATACAGGGCAAGTCTGCCTTATTTGCTCCCCCCAAAAATAATCCCAAAAATCTGGTACTGTTTAGAATTTATGCTAGGTAGAGAATTGACTAAGATGCTAAGTCGTTATTGCCCAGCTCTTACTTACAATGATATGACCAGTTTGTAAAAAGCCATATGTGGAAATGATTTGCACAAGATTGTGTAACATGTTAATGAAAAAGCCAAGGTGGCTTTCTTCATTTCCTATTCTACATGGATGACACCACAGAGGTTCTTATACCTGTTTGCATTTCCTTAGCCTCAGGTCCTCAGCTCCTCCCACTAGCCCCCAGATCCACCCATACCTAATGAGCTACTCCTACTCACTACCTATCTACTTCCCCTTTACCCCCAGAGAGAGAAGCTGCCACCTGGATAAGGTGCAGACACCATGTAGCTCCCTCTCCCATGGGAACTATGGCCCCACTAATAAACCTCCTTTTGAACCTTCTTCTCCTGTCTGTGATGATCTCTGCATGGTCCTCTGGGATGGCTGGGACATATCTTTTCAACACCTAATAGGCTGAGGAGGCCAATGGTACTGATGAATGAGTTCTTATCACTTGAATGGTGTATCCATTCCCATCGTTCTTCATTGGCTGGACAGAGAAACCTTTCTGTAAATATGCCTGCTTTATGCATACTTCATGGAAGATCCAAAGAACACAACCTGAAGTAGAATTCTGTAGCCATAGTGACGAGCCAAGTTACTCTCTTAGAGACAATCAGGTATGACAGGGATCAAGCCACAAATAGCAGCTGTTATTTCCTTGTCTCTGCCATTGCTAACGCAAATCTGCTAAACATAGCTTTGATGAATTATTTGGGGTTCTTAAAAGCAAATTTTCTTTTGGTTTTCTAGAGCGTCTCTTGATCTTACAAAAAAGGTAAATATGCCTTTCTACTGAGGACAAAGATGATATAATAATGACTGTCCAATTTTATGTTATAAATATCACTGTATAAATAAATCTGATTTGAATAGGTCTACGAGTCAGATGGAGAAGACACTCATTTTGGTAAACATCTCATATTGAAGCTGTAAAGACACTCTTTACTAAGTCCATGCCCAATAAATCCAAGTCTTTCTACCCGGTATGCTTCGGTCTAAATGGTCTGTTTCCCCTGTCATTTTGGTGAACACTTTGGAGACAAAACTAGGTATCATGAAAACCCCAAATTCCACTGCTACAACACCAAGAGATACTGACAGGCAAGATTATCTTTATAAATGACCTACAGATGTTTAACTAACCGCCATGTACATTAGCTTTAGGTTCTGAGCAACTTTTGCAACATTTCCCACTTGTTCCTCTGTGGAGCAGAGGAAGGAATGTAAGAAAAAGACTAATGAACTGTGGGTGCAGCTTTAGTGGTAAGAGAATTTGCCTAGTCTTTCTGAGAAACTTACAAAAAAAAAACCAACACAAAAAAAACAGAAGTATTATTTAAGCTCTAAACACTAATATGCCAAACAATTTACATAAATCGTACAATGGAGAAGGAATTTCTAGTCTTTTTTTTTCCTGGTGAAAAAATGAAGTGCATTCATTTGATCACAGTCACACCATTATTTAGTATCAGATCTAAGATTGCAGTCTAGACATATCCAGCTCATTCTGGATTCCTTATTAGGCTTGTAGCTCTGGAGTCCCTCTGCCCAGGGGACAAATCCTAAGATTGCTAGCACTTAAAACTCTCCTAGTTATAGAAAGTAAATCACAAAGAGCCTCTCCTACTGTGAGAAGCCATTCAATAAATCGTCCTCAAAGCCTTCCCACAGAGGCTACCTGGGAAAACCCCAGTAAGACCTGAGTTCTAGCAGAAGCCATCAGTGAGTACAAACAACACAAATTTGCTTCTTTGCTACCGACCCTTGGCTCTGAGACTCAGCCTGTCATCAAGAGTGTCAACTTCAATGGATGGGCATGTGTCCACAGGAACTGAGTTGAGGTCACACTTGTCTCACTCTGTCCCGCAAACAGATGTCTGGGTGACAAGTCTTAGTCACACATGGCGAACAGAGGTTCCAGCCAAATCAGGTGGGAAGTGCCATATCTTCTTTCTAAGCCCTTTTGGCCAGCCAGCTCATTCCCTAAGATAATCCTGCATCAGCTGGTTTTCTCCAGAATCTTTTAACACAAAGCCTGCGTTTGGGTGATGTCTTGTTATTGGACAAGCAGAACTGAGTTTATTTCTGTAACTCACCAAAAACCCCATCTGGTTCTGTGTGTTTGAATGTGCCCCTTCAGAGTTCCCTCCCAAGGAGCCAGGTAAAAACTGATGTAATGCAGAGTTCTAGGGGTGGCAAGAAGGAAAGCAGGTGATAGAGCAACCAATAAACAACAACCCAAGAGAATTGCTGTTTATTATTCATTTATCACATTAAGATGGAAAAACAGGGCTGGGAATATGGCCTAGTGGCAAGAAGCTCTCTGTTCGATTCCCCAGCACCACATATATGGAAAACGGCCAGAAGGGGCGCTGTGGCTCAGGTGGCAGAGTTCTAGCATTGAGCGGGAAGAAGCCAGGGACAGTGCTCAGGCCCTGAGTCCAAGGCCCAGGACTGACCCCAAAAAAAGCAAGATGGAAAAACAAAGTCTGTAATAATCATCCCAGGGAATATACAGCAAACTCTTAAGGATAATAACTTTCTCCCAGATGACAAGAGTTCAATCACTGGCCTACATGAAGCATCATAAAAACAATAGTATCTCCTCTGGAAATAGAACTCAGTGTGGTCACTTTTCAACATTTTACCAAGTTTGTTATGAATCTTCCAAATTAAATTTAAGCTCCCCACATACACACAGCCCGTGTACTGGATTTTTTTGTATATTCAAAAGATGCTCTTTCCTGCCAGGTGTGATTTGTGAAGTCCTATACCTACCCTACCCACTGTCGGGGAAATTAACATCATCTCTATGGGGCAGGGGCAGCTGTGATTTCATTCCTGTCCTGGAAAAGTTCTTCCCTTGAATATCTTACTTCTGAGGTCTTTCTCAACTACTCAGGATGAAACACACAATGTCAAACATCCACGCTTTGTCTTCTCATCAAAAGCCTTCACTGAAAAAATAATATATCTCAAAGATGGTCAAATACAAATACTAAATACAAATACTAAAAGCTTTTATGCTGTATAACCTGAAAATTGAAAAGTCTAAACTGTGCCTGAACTAGTTATCATGAGACAAAAACCAACCGCAAACTATAAGAAATTACAGGCAGTAGTCCTTTTTATCCCCAGCCCCGGGGCTTGGACTCAGGGTCTTGGGTGCTATCCCTGAGCCTCTCTGTGCTCAAGGCTAGCGTTCTACCACTTGAGCCACAGTGCCTTTTCCAGCTTTTTCTTAGTTTGTTGGAGATAAGAGTCTCATAGACTTTGCTGACTAGGCTGGCTTTGAACTGCAATTCTCAGATCTCCACCTACTGAGTAGCCAGGATTACAGGCGTGAGCCAGCAGTGAACAGCAGCCGCAAAGTTTTTCACAGTCACCTGCAGCTTAATCATAACTGGGGCGTGTTCTAAGGGCTGTGCTGTTGCCATCCCACTGCTGAGCAAACATCACACAGCTCACTCACACAAACTAAGCTGGCTATGACATCACTAGGTTACACAATCTTAGGGGTCCACTGTTATATTTGTGACCTGTCTTGGGTTGAAGTGTCATTATGAAGCACATGACTACATTGAAATGAGCTCTTCCATATGAGAGAAAAAGACTCATTTTCCATGCATAAGGATGAAAGAAACTAGAATGTTCATAAATACATTCACCATGTTTATCTAAAGAACTTCTTGAGATTCATGGGAGTTTTGATGCCTTATATAATATTGTATCCACTAAATGCCTTCCCCTGGCCATATTCCAAGAGCTTTTAAATTGTTAGGTCTACAGACAACAACCAAGGCTCAGAAGTCTCTGAATGAAGATTTAATGATTCGGGGGTGGGGGTGGGGGTGCTCATTCACTACCCTTTCGTCTCTATCCTTCTAATACACACTGTCACTATGGTTTCTTATAACTACACAGAAAAATGGACAACATGGAAGAATATTTCTGGCAAGGTACTGAGAACAAAATAAAGAACTAATTTCCTTTAGTCTTCATTTTTACCTACAGGTCAGATCACTTGCGAATATAATAACCACAAAAAACTCTGCACTAATATACATTAGACACCAGGCTTCACAGCTATTCAGACCAGGTTCACCACGAACACTGAAGTTATTTAATAAAATTGAAGATGACTTTTCAATCCGGGATACTAAGAAATTTGTATATCCCTTGCCAATATTTTCATGGTGATTAGCTCTTTTTTTTCCCCTCACAGACACTGGTATGCTGCTTAAAATAATATTTGTGGCTTTACTCACCATCTGTCAAAGGGAGACATGTTGATTTTCTTAAAGCAAGTTGGTCTGCATTCTTTCTCTGTTACAGTTACAGGTAGACCTGACAGGCATATGATCTTTTGTTTGCAAATGCTCTCTCTAGATGGAACCTAGTTAAGTTTCATTTCTTACCTGCTGGACAGTTGCACTCAGAAGGTGTTTCTCTTGTGATTCTCAGTTTAGCCATGTGTTCGTAGGATTCCTGTAGGAAAAGAAGATATCTTAAGATTAAGAGCTAGCAATAGTATCCCAGTTCTGTGAGTTCTTCAGGGACTCTTCCTCTGTGGCTGTTAATAATGTTTGATAGCCTGCACAAACAGCATTTATGTAAGTGCATGGATCTTAGCCAATGCTAACAGTACTCAAGACATAATTTGTTTTTAATTTAAAAATCAATTTAACATTGACATAGATTGAAAGATTTGGGGAATACCTTTCTTCATTATTCAACTATCCCCACCCTCTCCCTGCACAGCCAAGGCAAAACTCCGGCACTAACAATGCAGCTCATGGCAATGTGTGTCCTATCAATAACAGCCAATGTTGTAGACATACTTTATCACATTCGGGCTGCAACTACTGCATCTCTCCACTGGCAGAAAAACTACCCTCTCCCTACTGGAGTCTAAGTCATCTTTAAAGGAATCCCTTTCAATTCTCCATTCATCAATATCTGAGCACAACCTCTGTTAACTCTCCCCCTCCAAAAAAACAAAGGAAAACTTTTTTTTCCCAATTTTTAAAACATTTAATATGAAAAGAATTCCGAGTTAAATGAATTTTTAAATCAATGGGCTTATTTCACTTTTAAGAGTGCTTACCATTCTCTATTGATAAGGCCTAACCTTATCAAATGAAAAACAGATGTGAGCATTACAATGAATATTCTCCATACAACTGAGAATGCTGACAGCCCAGACTCCACAAAACTAAACAGCCGGGCAAGCCCCTACTGCTATTGCAACATGCAATCCTTAAGGAAGACAGAGGAAGATCCTCCACACAGACTTGGAGAGAAACCAAGAAGGGACTTGAATAAATAGATACCACAGAGGCTCACACATCCCAAATCAACTGTATAACCAGTAAGGGTGGATCCTGTAGACTGACTGAACCTGTGCAAAATTCTATCCACATGCAACTCCCCCTCGAGCAAGGCCCAGCCTCACACACCTGAGCGAGAAGTCGCTCCACTCAAGTACTATGGTCTTCAGCTGATCTGCCTTCTCCGGCAGCAGGGGAACGGAGGGTGCCCTTTTAGCAGATTCCAGGGTGAGGATCCTCGCCTGAAGGTCGTTGGTTTTCACCCCAAGTTACAGACACGAAATCATGGCCACCCCGGAGAGGAGGGTGGCCAGGGTGGTGCACGGGGGCATGGCACAGGTGCAATGCTGCCTGGAAGGGCTGGGTTCTTCAGATCCAGCCTTTCACCCTGCTCCCTTCCCCACAGGCTTCTTCACCAGCATGGTAAGGGGGGGGGGTCCTCTGGCCACCTTCTACCTCCTGCAAGACAACTGGCCAGAGGAGTAGCGACAAGTCCTCCAAAGTTCAGTCCTGGCGGCTGCACATGTAGTTGGCAGAGTAGGTGCCAGGCAGGCGCGGGTGAGGGACCTGTATGGGGCTCAGCACGGGGACCCGCAGGCAAGGACCATCCTCAGCCTGTGGCTCTCCTCCCAGCTGGGAGCAAAGCAAACAAAAATAAATAATGCTCTCCTCTGCACTCCTCTGAGCTCCTCTACTCTCCTCTGCTCTCCTCCTCCTCTGCTCTCCGCCTCCTTTGCTCTCTTCCTCCTCTGCTCTCCTCCTCCTCCTCTGCTCTCTTCCTCAATTGGATGATAAACTTGGCTTCAGGTGTGTTAGGGAGATAGAAGCGTAAAGGTAGAAGAGGGAAATGGTTTCAAATGTACCCTAAGTGCATCAAGTATTGAAAATGAGTACTTCATTTATGGCTCTGCAACAATCTAACATGTCCTCGGACCCTTTTCGTGCCAATAAGATGAGAGTTGTGTGACAGATCTCTGGTCTTGCAGGCTTTAGGTTGTAACAGAAAGGAGAACTAGATGGTTCTGAATGTTTATTCAAGGTCCATCCACCCACTTCCTCACTTTCAGCCCCTCCCATTATGTTCTTAAGCTTCAAGGAAATAAGTGTTTCTGTTCTCTCACCCGATCCACTCCATTCCCCCCATGTACGGTCCAGTGCCAGGTGCTAGCAAGATCAACAGGGAGCAAGGTGTGGGTACTGTTCATTGGGAGCTGCAGGCTTGCTGTGTTGGCTGGTCCCTCTGGAAGGAATGCTGGTGGCTCCCCTACCCTCTCCTCCTCGTGGGAGAGACCCCCCATGACCTGCGTTTGCATTTGCCCTCTGTGCTTATATAGCCTCTGTATTTACACCTGACCATGCTAGGGCAAATAGGCTTCCCCTAGTTCTTAAGCAATGAGCCAGAGCTGTCCAGTCAACGGTGGGTTTGGGCAGCATTATGCTGCCTTTAGCCATTTGGGAACCCTCTGAAATTGGTCATGGCCCCTTCCAGGATGTGGCAGCCTACCAGAGTGCACAGGCGTGAGGCAGAAATAGCAGGGCCTCCTCTTGAGCACAGACCCCTCTCCTCCCCCCTTGTTCCTTTGCTGGGGCTGGCAAGCCTCATAGGCAGGGTGGCCCGACGAGCTAGGATGGCCAGCCAATGACAGGTAAGATCCTTCAGGGGGGACGACCTAAGACAGGCGCTTTCT